>NC_092412.1:261942426-262229699 GCF_040894005.1 Engystomops pustulosus
CTCCTGCTGCCAGTGACTGATCCTACAGCCTCTCCTGCTGCCAGTGACGGATCCTACAGCCTCTCCTGCTGCCAGTGACTGATCCTACAGCCTCTCCTGCTGCCAGTGACTGATCCTACAGCCTCTCCTGCTGCCAGTGACGGATCCTACAGCCTCTCCTGCTGCCAGTGACGGATCCTACAGCCTCTCCTGCTGCCAGTGACTGATCCTGCAGCCTCTCCTGCTGCCAGTGACTGATCCTACAGCCTCTCCTGCTGCCAGTGACTGATCCTACAGCCTCTCCTGCTGCCAGTGACTGATCCTAAAGCCTCTCCTGCTGCCTGTGACTGATCCTACAGCCTCTCCTGCTGCCAGTGACTGATCCTACAGCCTCTTCTGCTGCCAGTGACTGATCCTACAGCCTCTCCTGCTGCCAGTGACTGATCCTACAGCCTTTCCTGCTGCCAGTGACTGATCCTACAGCCTCTCCTGCTGCCAGTGACACATCCTTCAGCCTCTCCTGCTGCCAGTGACTGATCCTACAGCCTCTCCTGCTGCCAGTGACTGATCCTACAGCCTCTCCTGCTGCCAGTGACTGATCCTACAGCCTCTCCTGCTGCCAGTGACTGATCCTACAGCCTCTCCTGCTGCCAGTGACGGATCCTACAGCCTCTCCTGCTGCCAGTGACGGATCCTACAGCCTCTCCTGCTGCCAGTGACGGATCCTACAGCCTCTCCTGCTGCCAGTGACGGATCCTACAGCCTCTCCTGCTGCCAGTGACTGATCCTACAGCCTCTCCTGCTGCCAGTGACAGATCCTACAGCCTCTCCTGCTGCCAGTGACTGATCCTACAGCCTCTCCTGCTGCCAGTGACAGATCCTACAGCCTCTCCTGCTGCCAGTGACAGATCCTACAGCCTCTCCTGCTGCCAGTGACTGATCCTACAGCCTCTCCTGCTGCCAGTGAGGGATCCTACAGCCTCTCCTGCTGCCAGTGACTGATCCTACAGCCTCTCCTGCTGCCAGTGACTGATCCTACAGCCTCTCCTGCTGCCAGTGACTGATCCTACAGCCTCTCCTGCTGCCAGTGACGGATCCTACAGCCTCTCCTGCTGCCAGTGACGGATCCTACAGCCTCTCCTGCTGCCAGTGACGGATCCTACAGCCTCTCCTGCTGCCAGTGACGGATCCTACAGCCTCTCCTGCTGCCAGTGACTGATCCTACAGCCTCTCCTGCTGCCAGTGACAGATCCTACAGCCTCTCCTGCTGCCAGTGACTGATCCTACAGCCTCTCCTGCTGCCAGTGACAGATCCTACAGCCTCTCCTGCTGCCAGTGACAGATCCTACAGCCTCTCCTGCTGCCAGTGACTGATCCTACAGCCTCTCCTGCTGCCAGTGAGGGATCCTACAGCCTCTCCTGCTGCCAGTGACTGATCCTACAGCCTCTCCTGCTGCCAGTGACTGATCCTACAGCCTCTCCTGCTGCCAGTGATGGACCCTACAGCCTCTTCTGCTGCCAGTGACTGATCCTACAGCCTTCTCTGCTGCCAGTGACGGACCCTACAGCCTCTCCTGCTGTCAGTGACGGATCCTACAGCCTCTCCTGCTGCCAGTGACGGATCCTACAGCCTCTCCTGCTGCCAGTGACTGATCCTACAGCCTCTCCTGCTGCCAGTGACGGATCCTACAGCCTCTCCTGCTGCCAGTGACTGATCCTACAGCCTATCCTGCTGCCAGTGATGGACCCTACAGCCTCTTCTGCTGCCAGTGACTGATCCTACAGCCTCTCCTGCTGCCAGTGACTGATCCTACAGCCTCTCCTGCTGCCAGTGACTGATCCTACAGCCTCTCCTGCTGCCAGTGACTGATCCTACAGCCTCTCCTGCTGCCTCTGACTGATCCTACAGCCTCTCCTGCTGCCAGTGACTGATCCTACAGCCTCTCCTGCTGCCAGTGACGGATCCTACAGCCTCTCCTGCTGCCAGTGACTGATCCTACAGCCTCTCCTGCTGCCAGTGACTGATCCTACAGCCTCTCCTGCTGCCAGTGACGGATCCTACAGCCTCTCCTGCTGCCAGTGACGGATCCTACAGCCTCTCCTGCTGCCAGTGACTGATCCTGCAGCCTCTCCTGCTGCCAGTGACTGATCCTACAGCCTCTCCTGCTGCCAGTGACTGATCCTACAGCCTCTCCTGCTGCCAGTGACTGATCCTAAAGCCTCTCCTGCTGCCTGTGACTGATCCTACAGCCTCTCCTGCTGCCAGTGACTGATCCTACAGCCTCTTCTGCTGCCAGTGACTGATCCTACAGCCTCTCCTGCTGCCAGTGACTGATCCTACAGCCTTTCCTGCTTCCAGTGACTGATCCTACAGCCTCTCCTGCTGCCAGTGACACATCCTTCAGCCTCTCCTGCTGCCAGTGACTGATCCTACAGCCTCTCCTGCTGCCAGTGACTGATCCTACAGCCTCTCCTGCTGCCAGTGACTGATCCTACAGCCTCTCCTGCTGCCAGTGACTGATCCTACAGCCTCTCCTGCTGCCAGTGACGGATCCTACAGCCTCTCCTGCTGCCAGTGACGGATCCTACAGCCTCTCCTGCTGCCAGTGACTGATCCTACAGCCTCTCCTGCTGCCAGTGATGGACCCTACAGCCTCTTCTGCTGCCAGTGACTGATCCTACAGCCTCTCCTGCTGCCTCTGACTGATCCTACAGCCTCTCCTGCTGCCAGTGACTGATCCTACAGCCTCTCCTGCTGCCAGTGACGGATCCTACAGCCTCTCCTGCTGCCAGTGACTGATCCTACAGCCTCTCCTGCTGCCCGTGACTGATCCTACAGCCTCTCCTGCTGCCAGTGACGGATCCTACAGCCTCTCCTGCTGCCAGTGACGGATCCTACAGCCTCTCCTGCTGCCAGTGACTGATCCTGCAGCCTCTCCTGCTGCCAGTGACTGATCCTACAGCCTCTCCTGCTGCCAGTGACTGATCCTACAGCCTCTCCTGCTGCCAGTGACTGATCCTAAAGCCTCTCCTGCTGCCTGTGACTGATCCTACAGCCTCTCCTGCTGCCAGTGACTGATCCTACAGCCTCTTCTGCTGCCAGTGACTGATCCTACAGCCTCTCCTGCTGCCAGTGACTGATCCTACAGCCTTTCCTGCTGCCAGTGACTGATCCTACAGCCTCTCCTGCTGCCAGTGACACACCCTTCAGCCTCTCCTGCTGCCAGTGACTGATCCTACAGCCTCTCCTGCTGCCAGTGACTGATCCTACAGCCTCTCCTGCTGCCAGTGACTGATCCTACAGCCTCTCCTGCTCCCAGTGACTGATCCTACAGCCTCTCCTGCTGCCAGTGACTGATCCTACAGCCTCTCCTGCTGCCAGTGACGGATCCTACAGCCTCTCCTGCTGCCAGTGACGGATCCTACAGCCTCTCCTGCTGCCAGTGACTGATCCTACAGCCTCTCCTGCTGCCAGTGACAGATCCTACAGCCTCTCCTGCTGCCAGTGACTGATCCTACAGCCTCTCCTGCTGCCAGTGACAGATCCTACAGCCTCTCCTGCTGCCAGTGACAGATCCTACAGCCTCTCCTGCTGCCAGTGACTGATCCTACAGCCTCTCCTGCTGCCAGTGAGGGATCCTACAGCCTCTCCTGCTGCCAGTGACTGATCCTACAGCCTCTCCTGCTGCCAGTGACTGATCCTACAGCCTCTCCTGCTGCCAGTGATGGACCCTACAGCCTCTTCTGCTGCCAGTGACTGATCCTACAGCCTCTCCTGCTGCCAGTGACGGACCCTACAGCCTCTCCTGCTGTCAGTGACGGATCCTACAGCCTCTCCTGCTGCCAGTGACGGATCCTACAGCCTCTCCTGCTGCCAGTGACTGATCCTACAGCCTCTCCTGCTGCCAGTGACGGATCCTACAGCCTCTCCTGCTGCCAGTGACTGATCCTACAGCCTCTCCTGCTGCCAGTGACTGATCCTACAGCCTCTCCTGCTGCCAGTGACGGACCCTACAGCCTCTCCTGCTGCCAGTGACGGACCCTACAGCCTCTCCTGCTGCCAGTGACTGATCCTACAGCCTCTCCTGCTGCCAGTGACGGATCCTACAGCCTCTCCTGCTGCCAGTGACTGATCCTACAGCCTCTCCTGCTGCCAGTGACTGGTCCTACAGCCTCTCCTGCTGCCAGTGACTGATCCTACAGCCTCTCCTGCTGCCAGTGAGGGATCCTACAGCCTCTCCTGCTGCCAGTGACGAATCCTACAGCCTCTCCTGCTGCCAGTGACTGATCCTACAGCCTCTCCTGCTGCCGGTGACGGATCCTACAGCCTCTTCTGCTGCCAGTGACTGATCCTACAGCCTCTCCTGCTGCCAGTGACTGATCTTACAGCCTTTCCTGCTGCCAGTGACTGGTCCTACAGCCTCTCCTGCTGCCAGTGACTGATCCTACAGCCTCTCCTGCTGCCAGTGACTGATCCTACAGCCTATCCTGCTGCCAGTGATGGACCCTACAGCCTCTTCTGCTGCCAGTGACTGATCCTACAGCCTCTCCTGCTGCCAGTGACGGATCCTACAGCCTCTCCTGCTGCCAGTGACGGATCCTACAGCCTCTCCTGCTGCCAGTGACTGATCCTACAGCCTCTCCTGCTGCCAGTGACTGATCCTACAGCCTCTCCTGCTGCCAGTGACTGATCCTACAGCCTCTCCTGCTGCCAGTGACGGACCCTACAGCCTCTCCTGCTGCCAGTGACTGATCCTACAGCCTCTCCTGCTGCCAGTGACGGATCCTACAGCCTCTCCTGCTGCCGGTGACGGATCCTACAGCCTCTCCTGCTGCCAGTGACACATCCTACAGCCTCTCCTGCTGCCAGTGATGGATCCTACAGCCTCTCCTGCTGCCAGTGACGGATCCTACAGCCTCTCCTGCTGCCAGTGACGGATCCTACAGCCTCTCCTGCTGCCAGTGACTGATCCTACAGCCTCTCCTGCTGCCAGTGAGGGATCCTACAGCCTCTCCTGCTGCCAGTGACGGATCCTACAGCCTCTCCTGCTGCTAGTGACGGATCCTACAGCCTCTCCTGCTGCCAGTGACGGATCCTACAGCCTCTCCTGCTGCCAGTGACGGATCCTACAGCCTCTCCTGCTGCCAGTGATGGACCTTACAGCCTCTTCTGCTGCCAGTGACTGATCCTACAGCCTCTCCTGCTGCCAGTGACTGATCCTACAGCCTCTCCTGCTGCCAGTGACACATCCTACAGCCTCTCCTGCTGCCAGTGATGGATCCTACAGCCTCTCCTGCTGCCAGTGACGGATCCTACAGCCTCTCCTGCTGCCAGTGACGGATCCTACAGCCTCTCCTGCTGCTAGTGACGGATCCTACAGCCTCTCCTGCTGCCAGTGACGGATCCTACAGCCTCTCCTGCTGCCAGTGACGGATCCTACAGCCTCTCCTGCTGCCAGTGATGGACCTTACAGCCTCTTCTGCTGCCAGTGACTGATCCTACAGCCTCTCCTGCTGCCAGTGACTGATCCTACAGCCTCTCCTGCTGCCAGTGACTGATCCTACAGCCTCTCCTGCTGCCAGTGACTGATCCTACAGCCTCTCCTGCTGCCAGTGACGGATGCTACAGCCTCTCCTGCTGCCAGTGATGGACCCTACAGCCTCTTCTGCTGCCAGTGACTGATCCTACAGCCTCTCCTGCTGCCAGTGACGGATCCTACAGCCTCTCCTGCTGCCAGTGACTGATCCTACAGCCTCTCCTGCTGCCAGTGACGGATCCTACAGCCTCTCCTGCTGCCAGTGACGGATCCTACAGCCTCTCCTGCTGCCAGTGACGGATCCTACAGCCTCTCCTGCTGCCAGTGACTGATCCTACAGCCTCTCCTGCTGCCAGTGACGGATCCTACAGCCTCTCCTGCTGCCAGTGACTGATCTTACAGCCTCTCCTGCTGCCAGTAACGGATCCTACAGCCTCTCCTGCTGCCAGTGACTGACCCTACAGCCTCTCCTGCTGCCAGTGACTGATCCTACAGCCTCTCCTGCTGCCAGTGACTGATCCTACAGCCTCTCCTGCTGCCAGTGACAGATGCTACAGCCTCTCCTGCTGCCAGTGACTGATCCTACAGCCTCTCCTGCTGCCAGTGACTGATCCTACAGCCTCTCCTGCTGCCGGTGACTGATCCTACAGCCTCTCCTGCTTCCAGTGACTGATCCTACAGCCTCTCCTGCTGCCAGTGACTGATCCTACAGCCTCTTCTGCTGCCGGTGACTGATCCTACAGCCTCTCCTGCTGCCAGTGACTGATCCTACAGCCTCTCCTGCTGCCAGTGACTGATCCTACAGCCTCTCCTGCTGCCGGTAAATGATCCTACAGCCTCTCCTGCTGCCAGTGACTGATCCTACAGCCTCTCCTGCTGCCAGTGACTGATCCTACAGCCTCTTCTGCTGCCGGTGACTAATCCTACAGCCTCTCCTGCTGCCAGTGACGGATCCTACAGCCTCTCCTGCTGCCAGTGATGGATCCTACAACCTCTCCTGCTGCCAGTGACGGATCCTACAGCCTCTCCTGCTGCCAGTGATGGATCCTACAACCTCTCCTGCTGCCGGTGACTGATCCTACAACCTCTCCTGCTGCCAGTGACGGATCCTACAGCCTCTCCTGCTGCCAGTGACTGATCCTACAGCCTCTCCTGCTGCCAGTGACACATCCTACAGCCTCTCCTGCTGCCAGTGACACATCCTACAGCCTCTCCTGCTGCCAGTGATGGATCCTACAGCCTCTCCTGCTGCCAGTGACGGATCCTACAGCCTCTCCTGCTGCCAGTGACGGATCCTACAGCCTCTCCTGCTGCCAGTGACGGATCCTACAGCCTCTCCTGCTGCCAGTGACTGATCCTACAGCCTCTCCTGCTGCCAGTGACGGAACCTACAGCCTCTCCTGCTGCCAGTGACTGATCTTACAGCCTCTCCTGCTGCCAGTAGTGGATCCTACAGCCTCTCCTGCTGCCAGTGACTGACCCTACAGCCTCTCCTGCTGCCAGTGACTGATCCTACAGCCTCTCCTGCTGCCAGTGACTGATCCTACAGCCTCTCCTGCTGCCAGTGACAGATCCTACAGCCTCTCCTGCTGCCAGTGATGGATGCTACAGCCTCTCCTGCTGCCAGTGATGGATGCTACAGCCTCTCCTGCTGCCAGTGACTGATCTTACAGCCTCTCCTGCTGCCAGTGACTGATCCTACAGCCTCTCCTGCTGCCAGTGACTGATCCTACAGCCTCTCCTGCTGCCAGTGACTGATCCTACAGCCTCTCCTGCTGCCAGTGACTGATCCTACAGCCTCTCCTGCTGCCTCTGACTGATCCTACAGCCTCTCCTGCTGCCAGTGACTGATCCTACAGCCTCTCCTGCTGCCAGTGACGGATCCTACAGCCTCTCCTGCTGCCAGTGACGGATCCTACAGCCTCTCCTGCTGCCAGTGACTGATCCTGCAGCCTCTCCTGCTGCCAGTGATGGACCCTACAGCCTCTTCTGCTGCCAGTGACTGATCCTACAGCCTTCTCTGCTGCCAGTGACGGACCCTACAGCCTCTCCTGCTGTCAGTGACGGATCCTACAGCCTCTCCTGCTGCCAGTGACGGATCCTACAGCCTCTCCTGCTGCCAGTGACTGATCCTACAGCCTCTCCTGCTGCCAGTGACGGATCCTACAGCCTCTCCTGCTGCCAGTGACTGATCCTACAGCCTATCCTGCTGCCAGTGATGGACCCTACAGCCTCTTCTGCTGCCAGTGACTGATCCTACAGCCTCTCCTGCTGCCAGTGACTGATCCTACAGCCTCTCCTGCTGCCAGTGACTGATCCTACAGCCTCTCCTGCTGCCAGTGACTGATCCTACAGCCTCTCCTGCTGCCTCTGACTGATCCTACAGCCTCTCCTGCTGCCAGTGACTGATCCTACAGCCTCTCCTGCTGCCAGTGACGGATCCTACAGCCTCTCCTGCTGCCAGTGACTGATCCTACAGCCTCTCCTGCTGCCAGTGACTGATCCTACAGCCTCTCCTGCTGCCAGTGACGGATCCTACAGCCTCTCCTGCTGCCAGTGACGGATCCTACAGCCTCTCCTGCTGCCAGTGACTGATCCTGCAGCCTCTCCTGCTGCCAGTGACTGATCCTACAGCCTCTCCTGCTGCCAGTGACTGATCCTACAGCCTCTCCTGCTGCCAGTGACTGATCCTAAAGCCTCTCCTGCTGCCTGTGACTGATCCTACAGCCTCTCCTGCTGCCAGTGACTGATCCTACAGCCTCTTCTGCTGCCAGTGACTGATCCTACAGCCTCTCCTGCTGCCAGTGACTGATCCTACAGCCTTTCCTGCTGCCAGTGACTGATCCTACAGCCTCTCCTGCTGCCAGTGACACATCCTTCAGCCTCTCCTGCTGCCAGTGACTGATCCTACAGCCTCTCCTGCTGCCAGTGACTGATCCTACAGCCTCTCCTGCTGCCAGTGACTGATCCTACAGCCTCTCCTGCTGCCAGTGACTGATCCTACAGCCTCTCCTGCTGCCAGTGACTGATCCTACAGCCTCTCCTGCTGCCAGTGACGGATCCTACAGCCTCTCCTGCTGCCAGTGACGGATCCTACAGCCTCTCCTGCTGCCAGTGACTGATCCTACAGCCTCTCCTGCTGCCAGTGATGGACCCTACAGCCTCTTCTGCTGCCAGTGACTGATCCTACAGCCTCTCCTGCTGCCTCTGACTGATCCTACAGCCTCTCCTGCTGCCAGTGACTGATCCTACAGCCTCTCCTGCTGCCAGTGACGGATCCTACAGCCTCTCCTGCTGCCAGTGACTGATCCTACAGCCTCTCCTGCTGCCCGTGACTGATCCTACAGCCTCTCCTGCTGCCAGTGACGGATCCTACAGCCTCTCCTGCTGCCAGTGACGGATCCTACAGCCTCTCCTGCTGCCAGTGACTGATCCTGCAGCCTCTCCTGCTGCCAGTGACTGATCCTACAGCCTCTCCTGCTGCCAGTGACTGATCCTACAGCCTCTCCTGCTGCCAGTGACTGATCCTAAAGCCTCTCCTGCTGCCTGTGACTGATCCTACAGCCTCTCCTGCTGCCAGTGACTGATCCTACAGCCTCTTCTGCTGCCAGTGACTGATCCTACAGCCTCTCCTGCTGCCAGTGACTGATCCTACAGCCTTTCCTGCTGCCAGTGACTGATCCTACAGCCTCTCCTGCTGCCAGTGACACATCCTTCAGCCTCTCCTGCTGCCAGTGACTGATCCTACAGCCTCTCCTGCTGCCAGTGACTGATCCTACAGCCTCTCCTGCTGCCAGTGACTGATCCTACAGCCTCTCCTGCTCCCAGTGACTGATCCTACAGCCTCTCCTGCTGCCAGTGACTGATCCTACAGCCTCTCCTGCTGCCAGTGACGGATCCTACAGCCTCTCCTGCTGCCAGTGACGGATCCTACAGCCTCTCCTGCTGCCAGTGACTGATCCTACAGCCTCTCCTGCTGCCAGTGACAGATCCTACAGCCTCTCCTGCTGCCAGTGACTGATCCTACAGCCTCTCCTGCTGCCAGTGACAGATCCTACAGCCTCTCCTGCTGCCAGTGACAGATCCTACAGCCTCTCCTGCTGCCAGTGACTGATCCTACAGCCTCTCCTGCTGCCAGTGAGGGATCCTACAGCCTCTCCTGCTGCCAGTGACTGATCCTACAGCCTCTCCTGCTGCCAGTGACTGATCCTACAGCCTCTCCTGCTGCCAGTGATGGACCCTACAGCCTCTTCTGCTGCCAGTGACTGATCCTACAGCCTCTCCTGCTGCCAGTGACGGACCCTACAGCCTCTCCTGCTGTCAGTGACGGATCCTACAGCCTCTCCTGCTGCCAGTGACGGATCCTACAGCCTCTCCTGCTGCCAGTGACTGATCCTACAGCCTCTCCTGCTGCCAGTGACGGATCCTACAGCCTCTCCTGCTGCCAGTGACTGATCCTACAGCCTCTCCTGCTGCCAGTGACTGATCCTACAGCCTCTCCTGCTGCCAGTGACGGACCCTACAGCCTCTCCTGCTGCCAGTGACGGACCCTACAGCCTCTCCTGCTGCCAGTGACTGATCCTACAGCCTCTCCTGCTGCCAGTGACGGATCCTACAGCCTCTCCTGCTGCCAGTGACTGATCCTACAGCCTCTCCTGCTGCCAGTGACTGGTCCTACAGCCTCTCCTGCTGCCAGTGACTGATCCTACAGCCTCTCCTGCTGCCAGTGAGGGATCCTACAGCCTCTCCTGCTGCCAGTGACGAATCCTACAGCCTCTCCTGCTGCCAGTGACTGATCCTACAGCCTCTCCTGCTGCCGGTGACGGATCCTACAGCCTCTTCTGCTGCCAGTGACTGATCCTACAGCCTCTCCTGCTGCCAGTGACTGATCTTACAGCCTTTCCTGCTGCCAGTGACTGGTCCTACAGCCTCTCCTGCTGCCAGTGACTGATCCTACAGCCTCTCCTGCTGCCAGTGACTGATCCTACAGCCTATCCTGCTGCCAGTGATGGACCCTACAGCCTCTTCTGCTGCCAGTGACTGATCCTACAGCCTCTCCTGCTGCCAGTGACGGATCCTACAGCCTCTCCTGCTGCCAGTGACGGATCCTACAGCCTCTCCTGCTGCCAGTGACTGATCCTACAGCCTCTCCTGCTGCCAGTGACTGATCCTACAGCCTCTCCTGCTGCCAGTGACTGATCCTACAGCCTCTCCTGCTGCCAGTGACGGACCCTACAGCCTCTCCTGCTGCCAGTGACTGATCCTACAGCCTCTCCTGCTGCCAGTGACGGATCCTACAGCCTCTCCTGCTGCCGGTGACGGATCCTACAGCCTCTCCTGCTGCCAGTGACACATCCTACAGCCTCTCCTGCTGCCAGTGATGGATCCTACAGCCTCTCCTGCTGCCAGTGACGGATCCTACAGCCTCTCCTGCTGCCAGTGACGGATCCTACAGCCTCTCCTGCTGCCAGTGACTGATCCTACAGCCTCTCCTGCTGCCAGTGAGGGATCCTACAGCCTCTCCTGCTGCCAGTGACGGATCCTACAGCCTCTCCTGCTGCTAGTGACGGATCCTACAGCCTCTTCTGCTGCCAGTGACGGATACTACAGCCTCTCCTGCTGCCAGTGACGGATCCTACAGCCTCTCCTGCTGCCAGTGATGGACCTTACAGCCTCTTCTGCTGCCAGTGACTGATCCTACAGCCTCTCCTGCTGCCAGTGACTGATCCTACAGCCTCTCCTGCTGCCAGTGACACATCCTACAGCCTCTCCTGCTGCCAGTGATGGATCCTACAGCCTCTCCTGCTGCCAGTGACGGATCCTACAGCCTCTCCTGCTGCCAGTGACGGATCCTACAGCCTCTCCTGCTGCTAGTGACGGATCCTACAGCCTCTCCTGCTGCCAGTGACGGATCCTACAGCCTCTCCTGCTGCCAGTGACGGATCCTACAGCCTCTCCTGCTGCCAGTGATGGACCTTACAGCCTCTTCTGCTGCCAGTGACTGATCCTACAGCCTCTCCTGCTGCCAGTGACTGATCCTACAGCCTCTCCTGCTGCCAGTGACTGATCCTACAGCCTCTCCTGCTGCCAGTGACTGATCCTACAGCCTCTCCTGCTGCCAGTGACGGATGCTACAGCCTCTCCTGCTGCCAGTGATGGACCCTACAGCCTCTTCTGCTGCCAGTGACTGATCCTACAGCCTCTCCTGCTGCCAGTGACGGATCCTACAGCCTCTCCTGCTGCCATTGACTGATCCTACAGCCTCTCCTGCTGCCAGTGACGGATCCTACAGCCTCTCCTGCTGCCAGTGACGGATCCTACAGCCTCTCCTGCTGCCAGTGACTGATCCTACAGCCTCTCCTGCTGCCAGTGACGGATCCTACAGCCTCTCCTGCTGCCAGTGACTGATCTTACAGCCTCTCCTGCTGCCAGTAACGGATCCTACAGCCTCTCCTGCTGCCAGTGACTGACCCTACAGCCTCTCCTGCTGCCAGTGACTGATCCTACAGCCTCTCCTGCTGCCAGTGACTGATCCTACAGCCTCTCCTGCTGCCAGTGACAGATGCTACAGCCTCTCCTGCTGCCAGTGACTGATCCTACAGCCTCTCCTGCTGCCAGTGACTGATCCTACAGCCTCTCCTGCTGCCGGTGACTGATCCTACAGCCTCTCCTGCTTCCAGTGACTGATCCTACAGCCTCTCCTGCTGCCAGTGACTGATCCTACAGCCTCTTCTGCTGCCGGTGACTGATCCTACAGCCTCTCCTGCTGCCAGTGACTGATCCTACAGCCTCTCCTGCTGCCAGTGACTGATCCTACAGCCTCTCCTGCTGCCGGTAAATGATCCTACAGCCTCTCCTGCTGCCAGTGACTGATCCTACAGCCTCTCCTGCTGCCAGTGACTGATCCTACAGCCTCTTCTGCTGCCGGTGACTGATCCTACAGCCTCTCCTGCTGCCAGTGACGGATCCTACAGCCTCTCCTGCTGCCAGTGATGGATCCTACAACCTCTCCTGCTGCCAGTGACGGATCCTACAGCCTCTCCTGCTGCCAGTGATGGATCCTACAACCTCTCCTGCTGCCGGTGACTGATCCTACAACCTCTCCTGCTGCCAGTGACGGATCCTACAGCCTCTCCTGCTGCCAGTGACTGATCCTACAGCCTCTCCTGCTGCCAGTGACACATCCTACAGCCTCTCCTGCTGCCAGTGACACATCCTACAGCCTCTCCTGCTGCCAGTGATGGATCCTACAGCCTCTCCTGCTGCCAGTGACGGATCCTACAGCCTCTCCTGCTGCCAGTGACGGATCCTACAGCCTCTCCTGCTGCCAGTGACGGATCCTACAGCCTCTCCTGCTGCCAGTGACTGATCCTACAGCCTCTCCTGCTGCCAGTGACGGAACCTACAGCCTCTCCTGCTGCCAGTGACTGATCTTACAGCCTCTCCTGCTGCCAGTAGTGGATCCTACAGCCTCTCCTGCTGCCAGTGACTGACCCTACAGCCTCTCCTGCTGCCAGTGACTGATCCTACAGCCTCTCCTGCTGCCAGTGACTGATCCTACAGCCTCTCCTGCTGCCAGTGACAGATCCTACAGCCTCTCCTGCTGCCAGTGATGGATGCTACAGCCTCTCCTGCTGCCAGTGATGGATGCTACAGCCTCTCCTGCTGCCAGTGACTGATCTTACAGCCTCTCCTGCTGCCAGTGACTGATCCTACAGCCTCTCCTGCTGCCAGTGACTGATCCTACAGCCTCTCCTGCTGCCAGTGACTGATCCTACAGCCTCTCCTGCTGCCAGTGACTGATCCTACAGCCTCTCCTGCTGCCTCTGACTGATCCTACAGCCTCTCCTGCTGCCAGTGACTGATCCTACAGCCTCTCCTGCTGCCAGTGACGGATCCTACAGCCTCTCCTGCTGCCAGTGACTGATCCTACAGCCTCTCCTGCTGCCAGTGACTGATCCTACAGCCTCTCCTGCTGCCAGTGACTGATCCTACAGCCTCTCCTGCTGCCTCTGACTGATCCTACAGCCTCTCCTGCTGCCAGTGACTGATCCTACAGCCTCTCCTGCTGCCAGTGACGGATCCTACAGCCTCTCCTGCTGCCAGTGACTGATCCTACAGCCTCTCCTGCTGCCAGTGACTGATCCTACAGCCTCTCCTGCTGCCAGTGACGGATCCTACAGCCTCTCCTGCTGCCAGTGACGGATCCTACAGCCTCTCCTGCTGCCAGTGACTGATCCTGCAGCCTCTCCTGCTGCCAGTGACTGATCCTACAGCCTCTCCTGCTGCCAGTGACTGATCCTACAGCCTCTCCTGCTGCCAGTGACTGATCCTAAAGCCTCTCCTGCTGCCTGTGACTGATCCTACAGCCTCTCCTGCTGCCAGTGACTGATCCTACAGCCTCTTCTGCTGCCAGTGACTGATCCTACAGCCTCTCCTGCTGCCAGTGACTGATCCTACAGCCTTTCCTGCTGCCAGTGACTGATCCTACAGCCTCTCCTGCTGCCAGTGACACATCCTTCAGCCTCTCCTGCTGCCAGTGACTGATCCTACAGCCTCTCCTGCTGCCAGTGACTGATCCTACAGCCTCTCCTGCTGCCAGTGACTGATCCTACAGCCTCTCCTGCTGCCAGTGACTGATCCTACAGCCTCTCCTGCTGCCAGTGACTGATCCTACAGCCTCTCCTGCTGCCAGTGACGGATCCTACAGCCTCTCCTGCTGCCAGTGACTGATCCTACAGCCTCTCCTGCTGCCAGTGACAGATCCTACAGCCTCTCCTGCTGCCAGTGACTGATCCTACAGCCTCTCCTGCTGCCAGTGACAGATCCTACAGCCTCTCCTGCTGCCAGTGACAGATCCTACAGCCTCTCCTGCTGCCAGTGACTGATCCTACAGCCTCTCCTGCTGCCAGTGAGGGATCCTACAGCCTCTCCTGCTGCCAGTGACTGATCCTACAGCCTCTCCTGCTGCCAGTGACTGATCCTACAGCCTCTCCTGCTGCCAGTGATGGACCCTACAGCCTCTTCTGCTGCCAGTGACTGATCCTACAGCCTCTCCTGCTGCCAGTGACGGACCCTACAGCCTCTCCTGCTGTCAGTGACGGATCCTACAGCCTCTCCTGCTGCCAGTGACGGATCCTACAGCCTCTCCTGCTGCCAGTGACTGATCCTACAGCCTCTCCTGCTGCCAGTGACGGATCCTACAGCCTCTCCTGCTGCCAGTGACTGATCCTACAGCCTCTCCTGCTGCCAGTGACTGATCCTACAGCCTCTCCTGCTGCCAGTGACGGACCCTACAGCCTCTCCTGCTGCCAGTGACGGACCCTACAGCCTCTCCTGCTGCCAGTGACTGATCCTACAGCCTCTCCTGCTGCCAGTGACGGATCCTTCAGCCTCTCCTGCTGCCAGTGACTGATCCTACAGCCTCTCCTGCTGCCAGTGACTGGTCCTACAGCCTCTCCTGCTGCCAGTGACTGATCCTACAGCCTCTCCTGCTGCCAGTGAGGGATCCTACAGCCTCTCCTGCTGCCAGTGACGAATCCTACAGCCTCTCCTGCTGCCAGTGACTGATCCTACAGCCTCTCCTGCTGCCGGTGACGGATCCTACAGCCTCTTCTGCTGCCAGTGACTGATCCTACAGCCTCTCCTGCTGCCAGTGACTGATCTTACAGCCTTTCCTGCTGCCAGTGACTGGTCCTACAGCCTCTCCTGCTGCCAGTGACTGATCCTACAGCCTCTCCTGCTGCCAGTGATGGACCCTACAGCCTCTTCTGCTGCCAGTGACTGATCCTACAGCCTCTCCTGCTGCCAGTGACTGATCCTACAGCCTATCCTGCTGCCAGTGATGGACCCTACAGCCTCTTCTGCTGCCAGTGACTGATCCTACAGCCTCTCCTGCTGCCAGTGACGGATCCTACAGCCTCTCCTGCTGCCAGTGACGGATCCTACAGCCTCTCCTGCTGCCAGTGACGGATCCTACAGCCTCTCCTGCTGCCGGTGACGGATCCTACAGCCTCTCCTGCTGCCAGTGACACATCCTACAGCCTCTCCTGCTGCCAGTGATGGATCCTACAGCCTCTCCTGCTGCCAGTGACGGATCCTACAGCCTCTCCTGCTGCCAGTGACGGATCCTACAGCCTCTCCTGCTGCCAGTGACACATCCTACAGCCTCTCCTGCTGCCAGTGATGGATCCTACAGCCTCTCCTGCTGCCAGTGACGGATCCTACAGCCTCTCCTGCTGCCAGTGACGGATCCTACAGCCTCTCCTGCTGCTAGTGACGGATCCTACAGCCTCTCCTGCTGCCAGTGACGGATCCTACAGCCTCTCCTGCTGCCAGTGACGGATCCTACAGCCTCTCCTGCTGCCAGTGACGGATCCTACAGCCTCTCCTGCTGCCAGTGACGGATCCTACAGCCTCTCCTGCTGCCAGTGACTGATCCTACAGCCTCTCCTGCTGCCAGTGACTGATCCTACAGCCTCTCCTGCTGCCAGTGACGGATCCTACAGCCTCTCCTGCTGCCAGTGACTGATCCTACAGCCTCTCCTGCTGCCAGTGACGGATCCTACAGCCTCTCCTGCTGCCAGTGACGGATCCTACAGCCTCTCCTGCTGCCAGTGACACATCCTACAGCCTCTCCTGCTGCCAGTGACTGATCCTACAGCCTCTCCTGCTGCCAGTGACACATCCTACAGCCTGTCCTGCTGCCAGTGACAGATCCTACAGCCTCTCCTGCTGCCAGTGACGCATCCTTCAGCCTCTCCTGCTGCCAGGGACTGATCCTACAGCCTCTCCTGCTGCCAGTGACAGAGCCTATAGCCTCTCCTGCTGCCAGTGACTGATCCTACAGCCTCTCCTGCTGCCAGTGACTGATCCTACAGCCTCTCCTGCTGCCAGTAACACATCCTTCAGCCTCTCCTGCTGCCAAGTTCCTGCAGGTGTCGCTGCTGTTCTGAGGTCCGCTGGAGTTCACCTTCTTCTTCCTGGTGCATGTGACTGCTGATCTTGTGACACATTTCCGTTTGTAAATTCCGCGGTTTCTCCGAATCCATCGGGTTATCCGATGACCACGCCCCCCGATTTCTGTCGTATGCAAGCCGGTGCTGATGCGCCACAATACGATCGCGTGCACAAAAATCCCGGGACATTTCAGGGCAAAAGAGAAATATTCGGGAAACCCGACGGAATCGCAGCCCCATAGTCACCCTCCATTTTCCTTTTTTGGTTATGCACAGGACCGGGTAAGTTGATCTGCCCCAATGTGTCCTGGGAGCCGAGGTCCAAGGAGGAAGCAGGAAGTCAGGCCCCAGCCTTTTATGTCGGTAGCCCCTCCCCTGTGACCTCCCCCTCTCTGCTGAGCTCCGCCCCCTTTAACCACTCTGTATTTAACCCTATGCTTCCGGTCAAGACGGACATGCGGTTACTGGCTCTCCCTGACCTCCGGCCCTTCCCTGTGGTGAGCGGGGGCTTCATGGTAACCTGTAGTATCCCTCCGGATGGACGGCTCCTCGCTGATACACTGTAACAAACCATCAGAGAATCTGTGCAATGAGAGATCCTTCCACTCACTGTAGTTTCTTTCTGCCACCAGTAGGGGGCACTCGCTGCACATGAATATATTGCTGAACTCTGAGGAGGGAATCGGGGGCCAGAAATTACCTGAACTTTATAAGAATCTTGATTTATTACATTTGGGTAACGCAGAGCCCCCCCCCCCCCCCCCCCCCTCATCCTAACACATACAGCAAAGCATTAGTCCCTGCAAGATTTACAACCTCTCTAAGTGGTCATCATATTGGGGTCTGACCCCCTGCAGCACCCGAACCCTGAAAAAGACCCTCTCCTGACACCCTCACTCTGACCTCTCCTGACACCCTCACTCTGACCTCTCCTGACGCCTGCACTCTGACCTCTCCTGATGCCTGCACTCTGACCTCTCCTGATGCCTGCACTCTGACCTCTCCTGATGCCTGCACTCTGACCTCTCCTGATGCCTGCACTCTGACCTCTGCTGATGCCTGCACTCTGACCTCTGCTGATGCCTGCACTCTGACCGCTCCTGATGCCTGCACTCTGACCTCTCCTGATGCCTGCACTCTGACCTCTCCTGATGCCTGCACTCTGACCTCTCCTGATGCCTGCACTCTGACCTCTCCTGATGCCTGCACTCTGACCTCTCCTGATGCCTGCACTCTGACCTCTCCTGATGCCTGAATTCTGACCGCTCCTGATACCTGCACTCTGACCTCTCCTGATGCCTGAATTCTGACCGCTCCTGATGCCTGCACTCTGAACTCTACTGATGCCTGCACTCTGAACTCTACTGATGCCTGCACTCTGACCTCTGCTGATGCCTTTGGCCTGCCCTCTCCTGATGCCTGCACTCTGATCTCTACTGATGCCTGCACTCTAACCTCTGCTGATGCCCTTGGCCTGACCTCTCCTGATGCCTGCACTCTGATCTCTACTGATGCCTGCACTCTAACCTCTGCTGATGCCTTTGGCCTGACCTCTCCTGATGCCTGCACTCTAACCTCTGCTGATGCCCTTGGCCTGACCTCTCCTGATGCCTGCACTCTGACCTATCCCCAGGCCTGCACTCTGACCTCTCCTGATGCCTGCACTCTGACCTCTCCTGGTGCCTGCACTCTGACCTCTCCTGATGCCTTGGCATGACCTCCCCTGATGCCTGCACTCTGACCTCTCCTGATGCCCTTGGCATGACCTCTCCTCATGCCTGCACTCTGTTCTCTCCTGGTGCCTGCACTCTGACCTCTCCTGATGCCCGGGCTCTGACCTCTCCTGATGCCCTTGGCCTGACCTCTCCTGATGCCTGCACTCTGACCGCTCCTGATGCCTGCACTCTGACCTCTCCTGATGCCCTTGGCCTGACCTCTCATGATGCCTGCGCTATGATGTCTCCTGATGCCTGCACTCTGATCTCTACTGATGCCTGCACTCTGACCTCTCCTGATGCCCTTGGCATGACCTCTCCTCATGCCTGCACTCTGTTCTCTCCTGGTGCCTGCACTCTGACCTCTCCAGATGCCCTTGGCATGACCTCTCCTCATGCCTGAACTCTGACCTCTCCTGATCCATGCACTCTGACCTCTCCTGATGCCCTGAGTCTGACCTCTCCTGATCCCTGCACTCTGACCTCTCCTGACACCCTCACTCTGACCCCTCCTCATGTCTGCACTCTGACCTCTCCTGGTGCCCTTAGCCTGACCTCTCATGATCCCTGCACTCTGACCTCTCCTGATGCCCTTGGTCTGACCTCTCCTGATGCCTGAATTCTGACCACTCCTGATGCCTGCACTCTGACCTCTCCTGACACCCTCACTCTGACCCCCCCCTCATGTCTGCACTCTGATCTCTCCTGGTGCCCTTAGCCTGACCTCTCATGATCCCTGCGCTCTGACCTCTCCTGATGCCCTTGGTCTGAACTCTCCTGATGCCTGCGCTCTGACCTCTCCTGGTGCCCTTGGTCTGACCTCTCCTGATGCCTGCGCTCTGACCTCTCCTGGTGCCCTTGGTCTGACCTCTCCTGATGCCTGCGCTCTGACCTCTCCTGATGCCTGCACTCTGACCTCTCCTGATGCCTGCACTCTGACCACTCCTGATGCCTGCACTCTGTTCTCTCCTGGTGCCTGCACTCTGACCTCTCCAGATGCCCTTGGCATGACCTCTCCTCATGCCTGAACTCTGACCTCTCCTGATCCATGCACTCTGACCTCTCCTGATGCCCTGAGTCTGACCTCTCCTGATCCCTGCACTCTGACCTCTCCTGACACCCTCACTCTGACCCCTCCTCATGTCTGCACTCTGACCTCTCCTGGTGCCCTTAGCCTGACCTCTCATGATCCCTGCACTCTGACCTCTCCTGATGCCCTTGGTCTGACCTCTCCTGATGCCTGAATTCTGACCACTCCTGATGCCTGCACTCTGACCTCTCCTGACACCCTCACTCTGACCCCCCCCTCATGTCTGCACTCTGATCTCTCCTGGTGCCCTTAGCCTGACCTCTCATGATCCCTGCGCTCTGACCTCTCCTGATGCCCTTGGTCTGAACTCTCCTGATGCCTGCGCTCTGACCTCTCCTGGTGCCCTTGGTCTGACCTCTCCTGATGCCTGCGCTCTGACCTCTCCTGGTGCCCTTGGTCTGACCTCTCCTGATGCCTGCGCTCTGACCTCTCCTGATGCCTGCACTCTGACCTCTCCTGATGCCTGCACTCTGACCACTCCTGATGCCTGCACTCTGACCTCTCCTGATGCCCTTGGCCTGACCTCTCCTGATGCCTGCGCTATGAAGTCTCCTGATGCCTGCACTTTGACCGCTCCTGATACCTGCACTCTGACCTCTGCTGATGCCCTTGGCCTGACCTCTCCTGATGCCTGCACTCTGACCTCTCCTCATGCCCGGGCTCTGACTTCTACTGATGCCTGCGCTCTGACTTCTCCTGATGCCCTTGGCATGACCTCTCCTGATGTCTGAACTCTGACCTATCCTCATGCCTGCACTCTGACCTCTCCTGGTGCCTGCACTCTGACCTCTCCTGATGCCCGGGCTCTGACCTCTCCTGATGCCTGCGCTATGACGTCTCCGGATGCCTGCACTCTGACCTCTCCTGATGCCCTTGGCCTGACCTCTCCTTATGCCTGCACTCTGACCTCTCCTTATGCCTGCACTCTGACCTCTGCTGATGCCCTTGGCCTGACCTCTCCTGACGCCTGCACTCTGACCTATCTCCATGCCTGCACTCTGACCTCTCCTGATGCCTGCACTCTGACCTCTGCTGATGCCCTTGGCATGACCTCCCCTGATGCCTGAACTCTGACCTCTCCTGATGCCCTTGGCATGACCTCTCCTGATGCCTGCACTCTGACCTATCCTCATGCCTGCACTCTGACCTCTCCTGATGCCTGCGCTCTGACCTCTTCTGATGCCTGCACTGTGACCTCTGCTGATGCCTGCACTCTGACCTCTCCTGATGCCTGCACTCTGACTTCTCCTGATGCCTGCTCTCTGACCTCTACTGATGCCTGCACTCTGACCTCTCCTGATGCCTGCACTCTGACTTCTCCTGATGCCTGCTCTCTGACCTCTCCTGATGCCTGCACTCTGACCTCTCCTGATGCCTGGGCTCTTACTTCTCCTGATGCCCTTGGCATGACCTCTCATGATGCCTGCACTCTGACCTCTCCTGATGCCTGCACTCTGACCTCTGCTGATGCCCTTGGCATGACGTCTCCAGATGCCTGCACTCTGACCTCTCCTGATGCCTGCACTCTAATCTCTCCTTATGCCTGGGCTCGTTCTTCTCCTGATGCCTGCACTCTAATCTCTCCTTAAGCCCTTGGCCTGACCTCTCCTGATGCCTGCGATATGACGTCTCCTGATTCCTGCACTCTGATCTCTCCTGATGCCCTTGGCATGACCTCCCATGATGCCTGCACTCTGACCTCTCCTCATGCCCGGGCTCTAACTTCTCCTGATGCCTGCGCTGTGACCTCTCCTGATGCCTGCACTCTGATCTCTCATGATGCCCTTGGCCTGACCTCTCATGATGCCTGCACTCTGATCTCTACTGATGCCTGCACTCTGACCTCTGCTGATGCCCTTGGCCTGACCTCTCCTGAAGCCTGCACTCTGACCTATCCCCATGCCTGCACTCTGACCTCTCCTGATGCCTGCACTCTGACCTCTCCTGGTGCCTGCACTCTGACCTCTCCTGGTGCCTGCACTCTGACCTCTCCTGATGCCTGCACTGTGACCTCTCCTGATGCCTGCACTGTGACCTCTCCTGATGCCTGCACTGTGACCTCTCCTGATGCCCTTGGCATGACCTCTCCTGATGCCCTGAGTCTGACCTCTCCTGATCCCTGCACTCTGACCTCTCCTGACACCCTCACTCTAACCCCTCCTCATGTCTGCACTCTGACCTCTCCTGGTGCCCTTAGCCTGACCTCTCATGATCCCTGCACTCTGACTTCTGCTGATGCCCTTGGTCTGACCTCTCCTGATGCCTGCGCTCTGACCTCTACTGATCCCTGCACTCTGACCTCTCCTGATGCCTGCACTCTGACCACTCCTGATGCCTGCACTCTGACCTCTCCTGATGCCCTTGGCCTGACCTCTCCTGATGCCTGCACTCTGACCTCTCCTGATGCCTGCACTCTGACCTATCCTGGTACCTGCACTCTGACCTCTCCTGATGCCCTTGGCATGACCTCTCCTGATGCCTGCGCTGTGACCTCTCCTGATGCCTGCACTCTGAACTCTGCTTATGCCCTTGGCCTGACCTCTCCTGATGCCTGCGCTCTGACCTATCCCCATGCCTGCACTCTGACCTCTCCTGATGCCTGCACTCTGACCTCTCCTGATGCCTGCACTCTGACCTCTCCTGATGCCCTTGGCCTGACCTCTCCTGCTGCCTGCACTCTGACCTCTCCTGATGCCCTTGGCACGACCTCTCCTGCTGCCTGCACTCTGACCTCTCCTGATGCCCGGGCCATGACCTCTCCTGATGCCCTTGGCATGAACTCTTCTGATGCCGGAACTCTGACTTCTCCTGATGCCAGAGCTCTGACCTCTCCTGATGCCCTTGGCCTGACCTCTTGATGCCTGCACTCTGACCTCTGCTGATGCCCTTGGCCTGACCTCTCCTGATGCCTGCGCTCTGACCTATCCCTATGCCGCACTCTGACCTCTCCTGATGCCCTGAATCTGACCTCTCCTGATCCCTGCACTATGACCTCTCCTGACACCTTCACTCTGACCCCTCCTCATGCCTGCACTCTCCTGGTGCCCTTGGCCTGACCTCTCCTGATCCCTGCACTCTGATCTCTGCTGATGCCCTTGGCCTGACCCCCCTGATGCCTGCGCTCTGACCTATCCCCATGCCGCACTCTGACCTCTCCTGATGCCCTGAGTCTGACCTCTCCTGATCCCTGCACTCTGACCTCTCCTGACACCTTCACTCTGACCCCTCCTCATGCCTGACCTCTCCTGGTGCCCTTGGCCTGACCTCTCCTGATCCCTGCACTCTGACCTCTGCTGATGCCCTTGGCCTGACCTCTCCTGATGCCTGCACTCTGACCTCTCCTGATGCCTGCATTCTGACCTCTCCTGATGTCTGCACTTTGACCTCTCCTGATGCCTGCACTCTGACCTCTCCTGATGCCTGCTCTCTGACCTCTACTGATGCCTGCACTCTGACCTCTCCTGATGCCTGCACTCTGACCTCTCCTGATGCCTGCACTCTGACCTCTCCTGATACCTGCACTCTGACCTTTCCTGATGCCCTTGGCCTGACTTCTCCTGATGCCTGCACTCTGACCTCTGCTGATGCCCTTGGCCTGACCTCTCCTGATGCCTGCACTCTGACCTCTGCTGATGCCCTTGGCCTGACCACTCCTGATGCCTGCACTCTGACCTCTGCTGATGCCCTTGGCATGACTTCTCCTGATACCTGCACTCTGACCTCTCCTGGTGCCTGCTTTCTGACCTCTCCTAATGCCTGCGCTCTTACCTCTCCTGATGCCTGCGCTCTGATCTCTTCTGATTCCTGTGCTCTGACCTCTCCTGATGCCTGAGCTCTGACCTCTCCTGATGCCCTTAGTCTGACCTCTCCTGATCCCTGCACTCTGACCTCTCCTGATGCCTGCACTCTGACCTCTCCTGATGCCTGCACTCTGACCTCTCCTGGTGCCCTTGGCCTGACCTATCCTGATGCCTGCACTCTGACCTCTCCTGATGCCTGCACTCTGACCTCTCCTGATGCCCTTGGCCTGACCTCTCCTGATGCCTGCACTCTGACCTCTTCTGATGCCCTTGGCCTGACCTTTCTTTATGCCTGAGCTCTGACCTCTCCTGATGCCCTTGGTCTGACCTCTCCTGATGCCTGCACTCTGACCTCTCCTGATGCCTGCACTCTGACCTCTCCTGATGCCTGCACTCTGACCTCTCCTGATGCCCTTGGTCTGACCTCTCCTGATGCCTTTAGTCTGACCTCTCCTGATCCCTGCACTCTGACCTCTCCTGATGCCTGCACTCTGACCTCTCCTGATGCCTGCACTCTGACCTCTCCTGATGCCTGCACTCTGACCTCTGCTGATGCCCTTGGCCTGACCTCTCCTGATGCCTGCACTCTGACCTCTCCTGATGCCTGCACTCTGACCTCTGCGGATGCCCTTGGCCTGACCTCACCTGATGCGTGCACTCTGACCTCTTCTGATGTTCTTGGCCTGACCTTTCTTTATGCCTGAGCTCTGACCTCTCCTGATGCCCTTGGTTTGACCTCTCCTGATGCCTTTACTTTGACCTCTCCTGATGCCTGCACTCTGACCTCTACTGATGCCTGCACTCTGACCTCTACTGATGCCTGCACTCTGACCTCTACTGATTCCTGCCCTCTGACCTCTCCTGATGCCTTTACTATGACCTCTCCTGATGCCTGCACTCTGACCTCTACTGATTCCTGCCCTCTGACCTCTCCTGATGCCTTTACTATGACCTCTCCTGATGCCTGCACTCTGACCTCTCCTGATGCCTGCACTCTGACCTCTCCTGATGCCCTTTGTCTGACCTCTCCTGATGCCTCTCATTGACCTCTCCTGATGCCTGCACTCTGACCTCTCCTGATGCCTGCACTCTGACCTCTCCTGATGCCTGCACTCTGACCTCTCCCGATGCCTGCACTCTAACCTCTCCTGATGCCCGGGCTCTGCCCTCTCCTGATGCCTGCACTCTGACCTCTCCTGATGCCTGCACTCTGACCTCTACTGATGCCTGCACTCTGACCTCTACTGATGCCTGCATTCTGACCTCTCCTGATGCCTGCACTCTGACCTCTCCTGATGCCCTTCGTCTGACCTCTCCTGATGCCTCGTCATTAACCTCTCCTGATGCCTGCACTCTGACCTCTCCTGATGCCTGCACTCTGACCTCTCCTGATGCCTATGCTCTGACCTCTCCTGATGCCCTTTGTCTGACCTCTCCTGATGCCTCGTCATTGACGTCTCCTGATGACTGCACTCTGACCTCTCCTGATGCCCTTTGTCTGACCTCTCCTGATGCCTTGTCATTGACGTCTCCTGATGCCTGCACTCTGACCTCTGCTGATGCCTGCGCTCTGACCTCTCCTGATGCCTGCACTCTGACCTCTCCTGATGCCTGCACTCTGACCTCTCCTGATGCCTGCACTCTGACCTCTACTGATGCCTGCACTCTGACCGTTCCTGATGCCTGCACTCTGACCTCTCCTGATGCCTGCGCTATGATGTCTCCTGATGCCTGCACTCTGACCTCTGCTGATGCCTGCGCTCTGACCTCTCCTGATGCCTACACTCTGACCTCTCCTGATGCCTGCACTCTGACCTCTACTGATGCCTGCACTCTGACCTCTCCTGATGCCTGCGCTCTGACCTCTCCTGATGCCCGCTCTCTGACCTCTCCAGATGCCCGCGTTCTGACCTCTTGGGTCAAGTTTGTTTCCCGTTTCTGGTGTTCCTTGTACAGTAAATCTGGACCTCTCCTCTTGGGGACGCAACCAAGACGGCAATGTGATCAGATGTGCCATTAGTGTGCTCCCGTCATTACCTGCACACACCGCCGTACCCAGCCTGAACCCAGAATCACCTTACATGTGCCACTGACAGGGTAGACCATTCTGCACCTGCTGGAACCCCAAATTCCACCTCTACCAACCACAATGCTGGGCGGCAGAACTGGTAAGGGGATGAGGTGAGCCGCACAACATGGCACACCGAGGCCACACCTGCCGCTCCACGCACGCTGATGAGGCAGCAAGAGGGGTCACAGATCGTCTGGGACAGTTTGCCCGCACTAGGCCCACAGACTGGGAGGGCCCCAGTTACTACTCCCCTGGGAAAGCAGCTACAGATACAAGCCAGTGCAGAGACCAGGAGGACATGTCTGAGCAGAAGACTCACCAGCATCAAAACTCTTCCTCTGATACAGAAGAACCTACTTTAGAAGACATCTTTAAAGCTGTCGCCCCGTGCAATAACAGCCCTCAATTTCAAAGAGTGGTCTATGGCGGACAAGTCTATAATGCGTCCTGACTCTCCGAGCGCACCGCAGCTCTGGTAGATAGAAGATACTGAGGACTCTCTCCGGCCTCTTCCAAGATACGTTCAAACGCATCAAGAGCCCCAGACGCCATTCTGGCTAAACAGGACGACCTGGAAAACCGCCTGAGGCGGAATAACGTTCTCCTGGTGGATTGCCTGAGAAAGTAGAGGGGACGCAGCCGACTGAATGCTTTGAGGATTGGCTGCTTGAGAAATGGGCAAGGACTCGCGGAGTCTGCTATTCGCAGGGGAACAGGCCCCCTGGATCCCTACTAGTCCACCTCTACCGGGTAACGCTCCCAGACCGGTGCTGGTCTGCACTATCGTGACATCATACTGCTCAAGGCCAGAGACATGGAGGGGCTTTCGATCGATGGTCAACAGATCTCCTTCTTCCTGAATTATTCGGTAGATGTACAGAAAAGGAGACCAAAGTTCCTGGATATTAAGAGAATCTACAAGTCTCATACTCCGTTATGTGTCCGGCTCGCCTGGTCCTTGGTGGCTAGACATGCGTGAGCGACAAATACGGGATGAAACCAGGAGCAGATCAACGCCAGGAATGAGGGTTCATTGCTGCTCTGCAGGGTCCGTGCCGTGAGCAGGGTCTGACTTATGGCCGTGTTCTCACTCTGGACACTCTGATTATGGGACACGGGGTCATATCTGTTTTTTTTCTTTTTTCCTGCTTTATAAACATATTGTTTTACTGTAATTGACGCACATGTTTATTGTGTCATATGCTCCTAGCTAGGGCAGATTTACTTACACGGTCCATTCACGATCCAGTGGCGTTCTCTGTGGAGGATTCGGGTCTTCCGGCCATTCACTAAGGTAATTCCCCCGACATCCACCAGGTGTCGCTGCTGCGCCAAGGTCCGCCGGAGTTCACCATCCTATCCTGGGTGCATGTAATCGCGTGTTAAGCGACAGGTTTTTTTAAAAAATTCCACGGTTTTTCCGAAAACCCGTGGCAATGCGGCGCAAAATGGTAATTTTCGGGAAACCTGACGAAATAAAGTGATTTTGGCCCTTAGTAAATGACCCCCATTGTGTATAGGTAGCCTGGGGGGTTACGGAGAGTTTCAGTGGCCCTTCTCGTCCGGTACCATAGTGACATCTAGATAATTCCCCGAATAAGAGACAGGCAGACCTGGACACGCTCACAAACCTGCTCCTGTGATTTACTGGAAACCCATCCTAGGACAGAAACTACAAAAAGCCTGAATGTGCAGGACCATGCCACCACCCTGTAGACTCTTCTTACCTGCCATGAATCTGCCTATACGGGGAATTATACAATGGGCGCCTCACGCTGGCAGCCGTATAGTACCCCCCCCCCCCCCTCATAATCGGTGGAAGTCTTAAAGAAATCGTTTTGCTTTGTTGAAAAATGACCAGGTATCCGAATATTAGGAGATTCCAACAATGTTCTGGATGAGGCGTTAGACAAATGTAGTCATTCCTCCCTCTGCCCTGGGACTACTACCCCCACTCAGTTTTGTCGCACAGTGACTAGTGTCGGTTGTGCAATATCCCCCCCCGGGGCCTAGCCTTTTCTTGGGGCCTGGAGGGCCTTCTGTACAAGTGCAGGTTACTGGAGTGATCTTGGAGAGGAACCTCAGGAGTTGTGTCACCAGCCTGGATGCAGGGGCAGGCTGGGATGGAGCTGTGTCCAATGCTGGAAGCTGCAGCTTTGTCCTGTGTCACTCTGTGTGTAGTTGCTGAGGCCTAGGGGGCCTGTGGTCAGAGTACGAGCTCTGAGGTGCTGCTTCTCAGTCACAGGCTAGATGCTAAGAGATCTGCTCACTAGCAGAGCTGGGCCTGAAGAGAGCTAACTCCTCCCCTGACTAAGGGTTTAGTTAATCCCTGGTCAGGTGGTCTCCTCCTCCAATCACACTCCAGTTCACAATTAAGTGCATTGAGGCATATCATTGGATGATAACATTAACATTCCTTTAACCCTTGCCTATCCAGGCAGTATCTACCGCTGCTCAATTACCTCTATATGTCGGTCACCTCTCGCCATCAATGAAGGAGGCGATTATAGTAGTTCTTCTAAAACCAGGAAAAGACCCCTGTAAATGAACTCCCATCGTCCTATCGCTTCTCACAGTCAAACTAATGGCCAAAATGCTGGCGATCAGGATGTCAAACGTCCCTACATCAGTCATGGATCCAAACCAGGAAGGGTTAATGCCGATTATACTTAAATATCCAAATCTCCCGTAGACGCCTGCCGGATCCCGCGGTCGTGTCTTTTGATGGTTATATCAGGTTGTCTCTGTCTTCTCCTGGTTATATCAGGTTGTCTCTGTCTTCTCCTGGTTATATCACGTTGTCTCTGTCTTCTCCTGATATATCAGGTTGTCTCTGTCTTCTCCTGGTTATATCAGGTTGTCTCTGTCTTCTCCTGATATATCAGGTTGTCTCTGTCTTCTCCTGGTTATATCAGGTTGTCTCTGTCTTCTCCTGGTTATATCACGTTGTCTCTGTCTTCTCCTGATATATCAGGTTGTCTCTGTCTTCTCCTGATATATCAGGTTGTCTCTGTCTTCTTCTGATATATCAGGTTGTCTCTGTCTTCTCCTGTTATATCAGGTTGTCTCTGTCTTCTCCTGGTTATATCAGGTTGTCTCTGTCTTCTCCTGGTTATATCAGGCTGTCTCTGTCTTCTCCTGGTTATATCAGGCTGTCTCTGTCTTCTCCTGGTTATATCAGGTTGTCTCTGTCTTCTCCTGATATATCAGGTTGTCTCTGTCTTCTCCTGATATATCAGGTTGTCTCTGTCTTCTCCTGATATATCAGGTTGTCTCTGTCTTCTCCTGATATATCAGGTTGTCTCTGTCTTCTCCTGATATATCAGGTTGCCTCTGTCTTCTCTTGGTTATATCAGGTTGTCTCTGTCTTCTCCTGGTTATATCAGGTTGCCTCTGTCTTCTCCTGGTTATATCAGGTTGTCTCTGTCTTCTCCTGGTTATATCAGGTTGTCTCTGTCTTCTCCTGGTTATATCAGGCTGTCTCTGTCTTCTCCTGGTTATATCAGGTTGTCTCTGTCTTCTCCTGATATATCAGGTTGTCTCTGTCTTCTCCTGATATATCAGATTGTCTCTGTCTTCTCCTGGTTATATCAGGTTGTCTCTGTCTTCTCCTGATATATCAGGTTGTCTCTGTCTTCTCCTGGTTATATTAGGTTGTCTCTGTCTTCTCCTGATATATCAGGTTGTCTCTGTCTTCTCCTGGTTATATCACGTTGTCTCTGTCTTCTCCTGATATATCAGGTTGTCTCTGTCTTCTCCTGATATATCAGGTTGTCTCTGTCTTCTCCTGGTTATATCAGGCTGTCTCTGTCTTCTCCTGGTTATATCAGGTTGTCTCTGTCTTCTCCTGGTTATATCAGGTTGTCTCTGTCTTCTCCTGATATATCAGGTTGTCTCTGTCTTCTCCTGGTTATATCGGGTTGTCTCTGTCTTCTCCTGATATATCACGTTGTCTCTGTCTTCTCCTGATATATCAGGTTGTCTCTGTCTTCTCCTGGTTATATCAGGTTGTCTCTGTCTTCTCCTGATATATCAGGTTGTCTCTGTCTTCTCCTGATATATCACGTTGTCTCTGTCTTCTCCTGATATATCAGGTTGTCTCTGTCTTCTCCTGATATATTAGGTTGTCTCTGTCTTCTCCTGATATATCACGTTGTCTCTGTCTTCTCCTGATATATCAGGTTGTCTCTGTCTTCTCCTGATATATCAGGTTGTCTCTGTCTTCTCCTGGTTATATCAGGTTGTCTCTGTCTTCTCCTGATATATCAGGTTGTCTCTGTCTTCTCCTGGTTATATCAGGTTGTCTCTGTCTTCTCCTGGTTATATCACGTTGTCTCTGTCTTCTCCTGATATATCAGGTTGTCTCTGTCTTCTCCTGGTTATATCAGGTTGTCTCTGTCTTCTCCTGGTTATATCAGGTTGTCTCTGTCTTCTCCTGATATATCAGGTTGTCTCTGTCTTCTCCTGGTTATATCAGGTTGTCTCTGTCTTCTCCTGGTTATATCAGGTTGTCTCTGTCTTCTCCTGGTTATATCAGGTTGTCTCTGTCTTCTCCTGATATATCAGATTGTCTCTGTCTTCTCCTGGTTATATCAGGTTGTCTCTGTCTTCTCCTGATATATCAGGTTGTCTCTGTCTTCTCCTGGTTATATCAGGTTGTCTCTGTCTTCTCCTGATATATCAGGTTGTCTCTGTCTTCTCCTGATATATCACGTTGTCTCTGTCTTCTCCTGGTTATATCAGGTTGTCTCTGTCTTCTCCTGGTTATATCAGGTTGTCTCTGTCTTCTCCTGGTTATATCAGGTTGTCTCTGTCTTCTCCTGGTTATATCAGGTTGTCTCTGTCTTCTCCTGATATATCAGATTGTCTCTGTCTTCTCCTGGTTATATCAGGTTGTCTCTGTCTTCTCCTGATATATCAGGTTGTCTCTGTCTTCTCCTGATATATCAGGTTGTCTCTGTCTTCTCCTGGTTATATTAGGTTGTCTCTGTCTTCTCCTGATATATCAGGTTGTCTCTGTCTTCTCCTGATATATTAGGTTGTCTCTGTCTTCTCCTGGTATATCAGGTTGTCGCTGTCTTCTCCTGGTTATATTAGGTTGTCTCTGTCTTCTCCTGATATATCAGGTTGTCTCTGTCTTCTCCTGGTTATATCAGGTTGTCTCTGTCTTCTCCTGATATATCAGGTTGTCTCCGTCTTCTCCTGGTTATATCAGGTTGTCTCTGTCTTCTCCTGGTTATATCAGGTTGTCTCTGTCTTCACCTGGTTATATCAGGTTGTCTCTGTCTTCACCTGGTTATATCAGGTTGTCTCTGTCTTCTCCTGATATATCAGGTTGTCTCTGTCTTCTCCTGGTTATATCACGTTGTCTCTGTCTTCTCCTGATATATCAGGTTGTCTCTGTCTTCTCCTGGTTATATCAGGTTGTCTCTGTCTTCTCCTGATATATCAGGTTGTCTCTGTCTTCTCCTGGTTATATCACGTTGTCTCTGTCTTCTCCTGATATATCAGGTTGTCTCTGTCTTCTTCTGATATATCAGGTTGTCTCTGTCTTCTCCTGATATATCAGGTTGTCTCTGTCTTCTCCTAGTTATATCAGGCTGTCTCTGTCTTCTCCTGGTTATATCAGGTTGTCTCTGTCTTCTCCTGATATATCAGGTTGTCTCTGTCTTCTCCTGGTTATATCAGGTTGTCTCTGTCTTCTCCTGATATATCAGGTTGTCTCTGTCTTCTCCTGGTTATATCACGTTGTCTCTGTCTTCTCCTGATATATCAGGTTGTCTCTGTCTTCTTCTGATATATCAGGTTGTCTCTGTCTTCTCCTGATATATCAGGTTGTCTCTGTCTTCTCCTAGTTATATCAGGCTGTCTCTGTCTTCTCCTGGTTATATCAGGTTGTCTCTGTCTTCTCCTGGTTATATCAGGTTGTCTCTGTCTTTTCCTGGTTATATCAGGTTGTCTCTGTCTTCTCCTGATATATCAGGTTGTCTCTGACTTCTTCTGATATATCAGGTTGTCTCTGTCTTCTCCTGGTTATATCAGGTTGTCTCTGTCTTCTTCTGATATATCATGTTGTCTCTGTCTTCTCCTGATATATCAGGTTGTCTATGTCTTCTCCTGATATATCAGGTTGTCTCTGTCTTCTCCTGGTTATATCGGGTTGTCTCTGTCTTCTCCTGATATATCAGGTTGTCTCTGTCTTCTCCTGGTTATATCAGGTTGTCTCTGTCTTCTCCTGGTTATATCAGGTTGTCTCTGTCTTCTCCTGGTTATATCAGGTTGTCTCTGTCTTCTTCTGATATATCAGGTTGTCTCTGTCTTCTCCTGATATATCAGGTTGTCTCTGTCTTCTCCTGGTTATATCAGGTTGTCTCTGTCTTCTCCTGATATATCAGGTTGTCTCTGTCTTCTCCTGGTTATATCAGGTTGTCTCTGTCTTCTCCTGGTTATATCAGGTTGTCTCTGTCTTCTCCTGATATATCAGGTTGTCTCTGTCTTCTCCTGGTTATAGCAGTTTGCTATGCTGTTATTTTCAGCTGTTATATGGCTACTTCATCTGACTTTTGTTTTGTTTTTTCTCTATATCAGGTAATTTTTTGTTGGCTTTATCAGGTTGCCTCGGTTTATATCTGTCTATTATGGGAAGCCTTAATCTTCCCCTAATATAAGAAGCTGCTTCAGTGTTATCCTGTCTATATCAGGCAGCCTTGATCTTCCTTTGGCTATAATTGGATGTCTAATTCTTCTTATAGCTATATTCGGCTGCCCTGTGCTTCTGCTGGCCATATCGGGTTGTCGCAGTCTACTTTTTGCTGCACTGGACTCCTTTATTCTCCGGTTTGCCATATGAAGTTGTCTCGTTGTACTTTTGATTGTTCAGGGGCTATTTAGGGCTCTGGTAGGTTAGCTCTTGTTGTCTAATTCTACGCTTGGCTGTTTGGGCTGATTTGGCCTGTGGTCGGCTACATCAGGTTGTCACATGCATTGTCCTCTCCTGGCATTATCTCCTGGCCTACCATGATCTTCTCTGTGCGGCTGTAACCTTCCACGCTCACGTCTTCTCTTGGCCACGTGCCATTGTCGCTCCTATAGGGTAGGTTGGACGGCTTTAGTTTTGTCCAGGCTGTTTGTGTGTCTAGGCTATATCAGGTTCCCTCTCTCTTCTCTTGCCTATATCGCTTACCATAGGCCTCTCCTGGCTATATCAGGTTCCCACTCTCTTCTCTTGCCTAAATCGGCTTACCATAGGCCTCTCCTGGCTGTATCAGGTTCCCTCTCTCCTCTCTTGCCTATATCGCTTACCATAGGCCTCTCCTGGCTGTATCAGGTTCCCTCTCTCCTCTCTTGCCTATATCGGTTTACCATAGGCCTCTCCTGGCTGTATCAGGTTCCCTCTCTCCTCTCTTGCCTATATCGGCTTACCATAGGCCTCTCCTGGGTGTATCAGGTTCCCTCTCTCCCCTCTTGCCTATATCGGCTTACCATAGGCCTCTCCTGGGTGTATCAGGTTCCCTCTCTCCCCTCTTGCCTATATCGGCTTACCATAGGCCTCTCCTGGCTGTATCAGGCTCTCTCTCTCCTCTCTTGCCTCTATCGGCTTACCATAGGCCTCTCCTGGCTGTATCAGGTTCCCTCTCTCTTCTCTTGCCTATTTCTGCTTACCATAGGCCTCTCCTGGCTGTATCAGGTTCCCTCTCTCTTCTCTTGCATATATCGGCTTACCATAGGCCTCTCCTGGCTGTATCAGGTTCCCTCTCTCTTTTCTTGCCTATATCGGCTTACCATAGGCCTCTCCTGGCTGTATCAGGTTCCCTCTCTCCTCTCTTGCCTATATCGACTTACCATAGGCCTCTCCTGGCTGTATCAGGTTCCCTCTCTCCTCTCTTGCCTATATCGGCTTACCATAGGCCTCTCCTGGCTGTATCAGGTTCCCTCTCTTCTCTCTTGCCTATATCGGCTTACCATAGGCCTCTCCTGGCTGTATCAGGTTCCCTCTCTCCTCTCTTGCCTATATCGGCTTACCATAGGCCTCTCCTTGCTGTATCAGGTTCCCTCTCTCTTTTCTTGCCTATATCGGCTTACCATAGGCCTCTCCTGGCTGTATCAGGTTCCCTCTCTTCACTCTTGCCTATATCGGCTTACCATAGGCCTCTCCTGGCTATATCAGGTTCCCTCTCTCCTCTCTTGCCTATATCGGCTTACCATAGGCCTCTCCTGGCTGTATCAGGTTCCCTCTCTCCTCTCTTGCCTATATCAGCTTACCATAGGCCTCTCCTGGCTGTATCAGGTTCCCTCTCTCTTTTCTTGCCTATATCGGCTTACCATAGGCCTCTCCTGGCTGTATCAGGTTCCCTCTCTCCTCTCTTGCCTATATCGGCTTACCATAGGCCTCTCCTGGCTGTATCAGGTTCCCTCTCTCTTCTCTTGCCTATATTGGCTTACCATAGGCCTCTCCTGGCTGTATCAGGTTCCCTCTCTCTTCTCTTTCCTATATCAGCTTACCATAGGCCTCTCCTGGCTGTATCAGGTTCCCTCTCTCCTCTCTTGCCTTTATAGGCTTACCATAGGCCTCTCCTGGCTGTATCAGGTTCCCTCTCTCCTCTCTTGCCTATATCGGCTTAGCATAGGCCTCTCCTGGCTGTATCAGGTTCCCTCTCTCCTCTCTTGCCTATATCGGCTTACCATAGGCCTCTCCTTGCTGTATCAGGTTCCCTCTCTCCTCTCTTGCCTATATTGGCTTACCATAGGCCTCTCCTGGCTGTATCAGGTTCCCTCTCTCCTCTCTTGCCTATATCGCTTACCATAGGCCTCTTTTGGCTATATCAGGTTCCCTCTCTCTTCTCTTGCCTATATCGGCTTACCATAGGCCTCTCCTGGCTGTATCATGTTCCCTCTCTCCTCTCTTGCCTATATCGGCTTACCATAGGCCTCTCCTGGCTGTATCAGGTTCCCTCTCTCTTGCCTATATTGGCTTACAATAGGCCTCTTTTGGCTAAATCAGGTTCCCTCTCTCCTCTCTTGCCTACATCGGCTTACCATAGGCCTCTCCTGGCTGTATCAGGTTCCCTCTCTCCTCTCTTGCCTATATCGGCTTACCGTAGGCCTCTCCTGGCTGTATCAGGTTCCCTCTCTCCTCTCTTGCCTATATCGGCTTACCATAGGCCTCTCCTAGCTGTATCAGGTTCCCTCTCTCTTTTCTTGCCTATATCGTCTTACCATAGGCCTCTCCTGGCTGTATCAGGTTCCCTTTCTCCTCTCTTGCCTATATCAGCTTACCATAGGCCTCTCCTGGCTGTATCAGGTTCCGTCTCTCTTCTCTTGCCTATTTCTGCTTACCATAGGCCTCTCCTGGCTGTATCAGGTTCCCTCTCTCTTCTCTTGCATATATCGGCTTACCATAGGCCTCTCCTGGCTGTATCAGGTTCCCTCTCTCTTTTCTTGCCTATATCGGCTTACCATAGGCCTCTCCTGGCTGTATCAGGTTCCCTCTCTCCTCTCTTGCCTATATCGGCTTACCATAGGCCTCTCCTGGCTGTATCAGGTTCCCTCTCTTCTCTCTTGCCTATATCAGCTTACCATAGGCCTCTCCTGGCTGTATCAGGTTCCCTCTCTCCTCTCTTGCCTATATCGGCTTACCATAGGCCTCTCCTTGCTGTATCAGGTTCCCTCTCTCCTCTCTTGCCTATATTGGCTTACCATAGGCCTCTCCTGGCTGTATCAGGTTCCCTCTCTCCTCTCTTGCCTATATCGGCTTACCATAGGCCTCTCCTGGCTGTATCAGGTTCCCTCTCTCTTTTCTTGCCTATATCGGCTTACCATAGGCCTCTCCTGGCTGTATCAGGTTCCCTCTCTTCTCTCTTGCATATATCGGCTTACCATAGGCCTCTCCTGGCTGTATCAGGTTCCCTCTCTCTTCTCTTGCCTATATCGCTTACCATAGGCCTCTCCTGGCTATATCAGGTTCCCACTCTCTTCTCTTGCCTAAATCGGCTTACCATAGGCCTCTCCTGGCTGTATCAGGTTCCCTCTCTCCTCTCTTGCCTATATCGCTTACCATAGGCCTCTCCTGGCTGTATCAGGTTCCCTCTCTCCTCTCTTGCCTATATCGGTTTACCATAGGCCTCTCCTGGCTGTATCAGGTTCCCTCTCTCCTCTCTTGCCTATATCGGCTTACCATAGGCCTCTCCTGGGTGTATCAGGTTCCCTCTCTCCCCTCTTGCCTATATCGGCTTACCATAGGCCTCTCCTGGCTGTATCAGGCTCCCTCTCTCCTCTCTTGCCTCTATCGGCTTACCATAGGCCTCTCCTGGCTGTATCAGGTTCCCTCTCTCTTCTCTTGCCTATTTCTGCTTACCATAGGCCTCTCCTGGCTGTATCAGGTTCCCTCTCTCTTCTCTTGCATATATCGGCTTACCATAGGCCTCTCCTGGCTGTATCAGGTTCCCTCTCTCTTTTCTTGCCTATATCGGCTTACCATAGGCCTCTCCTGGCTGTATCAGGTTCCCTCTCTCCTCTCTTGCCTATATCGACTTACCATAGGCCTCTCCTGGCTGTATCAGGTTCCCTCTCTCCTCTCTTGCCTATATCGGCTTACCATAGGCCTCTCCTGGCTGTATCAGGTTCCCTCTCTTCTCTCTTGCCTATATCGGCTTACCATAGGCCTCTCCTGGCTGTATCAGGTTCCCTCTCTCCTCTCTTGCCTATATCGGCTTACCATAGGCCTCTCCTTGCTGTATCAGGTTCCCTCTCTCTTTTCTTGCCTATATCGGCTTACCATAGGCCTCTCCTGGCTGTATCAGGTTCCCTCTCTTCACTCTTGCCTATATCGGCTTACCATAGGCCTCTCCTGGCTATATCAGGTTCCCTCTCTCCTCTCTTGCCTATATCGGCTTACCATAGGCCTCTCCTGGCTGTATCAGGTTCCCTCTCTCCTCTCTTGCCTATATCAGCTTACCATAGGCCTCTCCTGGCTGTATCAGGTTCCCTCTCTCTTTTCTTGCCTATATCGGCTTACCATAGGCCTCTCCTGGCTGTATCAGGTTCCCTCTCTCCTCTCTTGCCTATATCGGCTTACCATAGGCCTCTCCTGGCTGTATCAGGTTCCCTCTCTCTTCTCTTGCCTATTTTGGCTTACCATAGGCCTCTCCTGGCTGTATCAGGTTCCCTCTCTCTTCTCTTTCCTATATCAGCTTACCATAGGCCTCTCCTGGCTGTATCAGGTTCCCTCTCTCCTCTCTTGCCTTTATAGGCTTACCATAGGCCTCTCCTGGCTGTATCAGGTTCCCTCTCTCCTCTCTTGCCTATATCGGCTTAGCATAGGCCTCTCCTGGCTGTATCAGGTTCCCTCTCTCCTCTCTTGCCTATATCGGCTTACCATAGGCCTCTCCTTGCTGTATCAGGTTCCCTCTCTCCTCTCTTGCCTATATTGGCTTACCATAGGCCTCTCCTGGCTGTATCAGGTTCCCTCTCTCCTCTCTTGCCTATATCGCTTACCATAGGCCTCTTTTGGCTATATCAGGTTCCCTCTCTCTTCTCTTGCCTATATCGGCTTACCATAGGCCTCTCCTGGCTGTATCATGTTCCCTCTCTCCTCTCTTGCCTATATCGGCTTACCATAGGCCTCTCCTGGCTGTATCAGGTTCCCTCTCTCTTGCCTATATTGGCTTACAATAGGCCTCTTTTGGCTAAATCAGGTTCCCTCTCTCCTCTCTTGCCTACATCGGCTTACCATAGGCCTCTCCTGGCTGTATCAGGTTCCCTCTCTCCTCTCTTGCCTATATCGGCTTACCGTAGGCCTCTCCTGGCTGTATCAGGTTCCCTCTCTCCTCTCTTGCCTATATCGGCTTACCATAGGCCTCTCCTAGCTGTATCAGGTTCCCTCTCTCTTTTCTTGCCTATATCGTCTTACCATAGGCCTCTCCTGGCTGTATCAGGTTCCCTTTCTCCTCTCTTGCCTATATCAGCTTACCATAGGCCTCTCCTGGCTGTATCAGGTTCCGTCTCTCTTCTCTTGCCTATTTCTGCTTACCATAGGCCTCTCCTGGCTGTATCAGGTTCCCTCTCTCTTCTCTTGCATATATCGGCTTACCATAGGCCTCTCCTGGCTGTATCAGGTTCCCTCTCTCTTTTCTTGCCTATATCGGCTTACCATAGGCCTCTCCTGGCTGTATCAGGTTCCCTCTCTCCTCTCTTGCCTATATCGGCTTACCATAGGCCTCTCCTGGCTGTATCAGGTTCCCTCTCTTCTCTCTTGCCTATATCAGCTTACCATAGGCCTCTCCTGGCTGTATCAGGTTCCCTCTCTCCTCTCTTGCCTATATCGGCTTACCATAGGCCTCTCCTTGCTGTATCAGGTTCCCTCTCTCCTCTCTTGCCTATATTGGCTTACCATAGGCCTCTCCTGGCTGTATCAGGTTCCCTCTCTCCTCTCTTGCCTATATCGGCTTACCATAGGCCTCTCCTGGCTGTATCAGGTTCCCTCTCTCTTTTCTTGCCTATATCGGCTTACCATAGGCCTCTCCTGGCTGTATCAGGTTCCCTCTCTCCTCTCTTGCCTATATCGGCTTACCATAGGCCTCTCCTGGCTGTATCAGGTTCCCTCTCTTCTCTCTTGCCTATATCAGCTTACCATAGGCCTCTCCTGGCTGTATCAGGTTCCCTCTCTCCTCTCTTGCCTATATCGGCTTACCATAGGCCTCTCCTTGCTGTATCAGGTTCCCTCTCTCCTCTCTTGCCTATATTGGCTTACCATAGGCCTCTCCTGGCTGTATCAGGTTCCCTCTCTCCTCTCTTGCCTATATCGGCTTACCATAGGCCTCTCCTGGCTGTATCAGGTTCCCTCTCTCTTCTCTTGCCTATATCGGCTTACCATAGGCCTCTCCTGGCTGTATCAGGTTCCCTCTCTCCTCTCTTGCCTATATCGCTTACCATAGGCCTCTCCTGGCTATATCAGGTTCCCTCTCTCCTCTCTTGCCTATATCGGCTTACCATAGACCTCTCCTGGCTGTATCAGGTTCCCTCTCTTCACTCTTGCCTATATCGGCTTACCATAGGCCTCTCCTGGCTATATCAGGTTCCCTCTCTCTTCTCTTGCCTATATCAGCTTACCATAGGCCTCTCCTGGCTGTATCAGGTTCCCTCTCTCCTCTCTTGCCTATATCGGCTTACCATAGGCCTCCCCTGGCTGTATCAGGTTCCTTCTATCCTCTCTTGCCTATATATCGGCTTACCATAGGCCTCTCCTGGCTGTTTCATGTTCCCTCTCTCCTCTCTTGCCTATATCGGCTTACCATAGGCCTCTCCTGGCTGTATCAGGTTCCCTCTCTCTTCTCTTGCCTATATCGGCTTACCATAGGCCTCTCCTGGCTGTATCATGTTCCCTCTCTCCTCTCTTGCCTATATCGGCTTACCATAGGCCTCTCCTGGCTATATCAGGTTCCCTCTCTCCTCTCTTGCCTATATCGGCTTACCATAGGCCTCTCCTGGCTGTATCAGGTTCCCTCTCTTCTCTCTTGCCTATATCGGCTTACCATAGGCCTCTCCTGGCTGTATCAGGTTCCCTCTCTTCTCTCTTGCCTATATCGGCTTACCATAGGCCTCTCCTGGCTGTATCAAGTTCCCTCTCTCTTCTCTTGCCTATATCGGCTTACCATAGGCCTCTCCTGGCTGTATCAGGTTCCCTCTCTCCTCTTTTGCCTATATCGGCTTACCATAGGCCTCTCCTGGCTGTATCAGGTTCCCTCTCTCCTCTCATGCCTATATCGGCTTACCATAGGCCTCTCCTGGCTGTATCAGGTTTCCTCTCTCTTCTCTTGCCTATATCGGCTTACCATAGGCCTCTCCTGGCTGTATCAGGTTGTATGTGATTATGTCTGGCATTTGGGTTGTCTCAGTCTTACCGTGACTATGTTTGGCCGCTCCGATCTCCTCTTGGATATATTGGCTCCTCTCTCCTTCTGGCTACTGGGTGGTTACATAGAGGTATTGGAGTCCACTATTCGCTTAATGTGTTGGTTTCAGTCTTCCTTTGGTAAATTGGGCTCCCATAGGTGTCTATTTATTATAGTTCTCTACATCTTCCCCTGTCTATACCTGGGAGCGGAGTCTTAGTGGCACTCAGTTTTCACCAGAGCCCGCTGGGTTGGACTTGCTGCGCTGGGTACCACCAGGTCCCTCCACAGGCAGGACTTTGTCTGTGGTGGTGGCCAAGGTGAGGTACAGAGTCGTCAGGCAGAGCCGTGGTCGGGGACAGGCAGGAGGTCGGGGACAGGCAGCACAGGATCATCATCAAAGGCAATGCAGGAGGTCAGGGCTGGAGCGGGGAAGCGAAGTCAGGAACAGAACTGGGGTCACAACAGGAAATCAAGACTAGTGCACAGGGCGTGGAACACAGCTTTCTATGAGGCTAGAGGCACAAAGATCCGGCAGGGGACACAGAAAGGGAACGGACATTTAACAGAATGGGCAGCACCAGTTATTTGCGCCTTGGTCCTTTAAATCCCTGGAACCCGGTGTGTGCGTATGCGCTGTGCCACCGGAGCCATTGCTGGAACGTGACAAGGTGAGACAGACAGTCATGGGGGTCCTGGGGAGCGGAGAGGGGCACGGGTGGGCACATGGATCACAGGAGCACCCGTGACGTCTCTGTCTACTCCAGTGTATATGGGGTTGTCACTTACCTGCAGTTGGTTGCCCCTATCTGTCTACATTGGGTTGTCTCAGTCTTCCCTTACAGTTGAGCTGTCTGTTTTGTGTGGTGACAGTCTTTCCTTATAGTGGGCTGTCTCCATCTTCACCTTCTCATATGGGGATTTCTCAATCTTCGCCTGTCTACATTGGGTTGTCTCAGTCTTCCCATAGAGTGGACTGTCTCGATCTTCACCTGTCTACATTGGGTTGTCTCAGTCTTCCCATAGACTGGACTGTCTCGATCTTCACCTGTCTACATTGGGTTGTCTCAGTCTTCCCATAGACTGGACTGTCTCGATCTTCACCTGTCTACATTGGGTTGTCTCAGTCTTCCCATAGACTGGACTGTCTCGATCTTCACCTGTCTATAATGGGTTGTCTCAGTCTTCCCATAGACTGGACTGTCTGGATCTTCACCTGTCTATAATGGGCTGTCTCAGTCTTCCCATAGACTGGACTGTCTCGATCTTCACCTGTCTATAATGGGTTGTCTCAGTCTTCCCATAGACTGGACTGTCTCAATCTTCACCTGTCTATAATGGGTTGTCTGAGTGTTCCCATAGACTGGACTGTCTCGATCTTCACCTGTCTATAATGGGTTGTCTCAGTCTTCCCATAGACTGGACTGTCTCGATCTTCACCTGTCTATAATGGGTTGTCTCAGTCTTCCCATAGACTGGACTGTCTCGATCTTCACCTGTCTATAATGGGTTGTCTCAGTCTTCCCATAGACTGGACTGTCTCGATCTTCACCTGTCTATAATGGGTTGTCTGAGTGTTCCCATAGACTGGACTGTCTCGATCTTCACCTGTCTATAATGGGTTGTCTCAGTCTTCCCATAGACTGGACTGTATCGATCTTCACCTGTCTATAATGGGTTGTCTCAGTCTTCCCATAGACTGGACTGTCTCGATCTTCACCTGTCTATAACGGGTTGTCTCAGTCTTCCCATAGACTGGACTGTCTCGATCTTCACCTGTCTATAATGGGTTGTCTCAGTCTTCCCATAGACTGGACTGTCTCGATCTTCACCTGTCTATAACGGGTTGTCTGAGTGTTCCCATAGACTGGACTGTCTCGATCTTCACCTGTCTATAACAGGTTGTCTGAGTGTTCCTTTACAGATGGATGTCTTGATCTCCATCTGTCTATATTGGGTTGATTGAGTCTTCCATATAGTGAGCTGTCTCGATCTACGCCTGTCTAAGTTGAGTTGTCTCAGTTTTCTTAAAGATGAGCTGTCTCGATCTTCGCCTGTCTATATTGGGTTACCTCTGTCTTCATTATAGTGAGCTGGCTCAATCACTGTGGGGCAGATTTACTTACCCGGTCCATTCGCGATCCAGCGGCGCATTCTCTGCGGTGGATTCGGGTCTTCCAGTGATTCACTAAGGCAGTTCCTCCGACGTCCACCAGGTGCCGCTGCTGCGCTGAAGTCCGCCGAGGCCCTGAAGTTCAGCGGCCTTTACCTGGTGAAGGTAAGTGCAAGCTCCGCGACACTTTTTTTTTAATGCAGCGTTTTTTCCGAATCCGTCGGGTTTTGGTTCGGCCACGTCCCCCAATTTCCGTCGCGTGCATGCCGGCGCTGATGCGCCACAATCCGATCGCGTGAGCCAAAATACCGGGGCAATATAGGGAAAATCGGCGCAAATCGGAAATATTCGGGTAACACGTCGGGAAATCTCGAATGGGGCCTTTAGTAAATGACCCCCTGTATGTCTAAATCTTGTCTCTGTCTCCTCTGAGATATGAGGTCTCCTCTGAGATACAGGGTCCCCTCTGAGATATGAGGTCTCCTCTGAGATATGAGGTCTCCTCTGAGATACAGGGTCTCCTCTGAGTTACGAGGTCTCCTCTGAGATACGAGGTCTCCTCTGAGATACAGGGTCTCCTCTGAGATACAGGGTCTCCTCTGAGATACAGGGTCCCCTCTGAGATACAGGATCTCCTCTGAGATACGGGGTCTCCTCTGAGATACAGGGTCTCCTCTGAGATACAGGGTCTCCTCTGAGATACGAGGTCTCCTCTGAGATACGAGGTCTCCTCTGAGATACGAGGTCTCCTCTGAGATACGGGGTCTCCTCTGAGATACAGGGTCTCCTCTGAGATACAGGGTCTCCTCTGAGATACGAGGTCTCCTCTGAGATACGAGGTCTCCTCTGAGATACGAGGTCTCCTCTGAGATACAGGGTCTCCTCTGAGATACAGGATCTCCTCTGAGATACGGGGTCTCCTCTGAGATACAGGGTCTCCTCTGAGATACAGGGTCTCCTCTGAGATACAGGGTCTCCTCTGAGATACGAGGTCTCCTCTGAGATACGAGGTCTCCTCTGAGATACAGGGTCTCCTCTGAGATACGGGGTCTCCTCTGAGATACAGGGTCTCCTCTGAGATACAGGGTCTCCTCTGAGATACAGGGTCTCCTCTGAGATACGAGGTCTCCTCTGAGATACGGGGTCTCCTCTGAGATACAGGGTCTTCTCTGAGATACGGGGTCTCCTCTGAGATACCGGGTCTCCTCTGAGATACGGGGTCTCCTCTGAGATACGGGGTCTCCTCTGAGATACGGGGTCTCCTCTGAGATACAAGGTCTCCTCTGAGATACAAGGTCTCCTCTGAGATACAGGGTCTCCTCTGAGATACGAGGTCTCCTCTGAGATACGAGGTCTCCTCTGAGATACAGGGTCTCCTCTGAGATACGAGGTCTCCTCTGAGATACGAGGTCTCCTCTGAGATACAGGGTCTCCTCTGAGATACGGGGTCTCCTCTGAGATACAGGGTCTCCTCTGAGATACAGGGTCTCCTCTGAGATACAGGGTCTCCGGATACGGGGTCTCCTCTGAGATACAGGGGTCTCCTCTGAGATACTGGGTCTCCTCTGAGATAAGGGTCCCTGACCCCCCCCCCCCCCCACAGGGTCTCCTCTGAGATACTGGGTCTCCTCTGGGATACAGTGGTCTCCTCTGAGATACGAGGTCTCCTCTGAGACTCCTCTGAGATACAGGGTCTCCTCTGAGATACAGGGTCTCCTCTGAGATACAGGGTCTCCTCTGAGATACGAGGTCTCCTCTGAGATACGGGGTCTCCTCTGAGATACGGGGTCTCCTCTGAGATACAGGGTCTCCTCTGAGATACAGGGTCTCCTCTGAGATACAGGGTCTCCTCTGAGATACGAGGTCTCCTCTGAGATACGAGGTCTCCTCTGAGATACAGGGTCTCCTCTGAGATACAGGGTCTCCTCTGAGATACAGGGTCTCCTCTGAGATACAGGGTCTCCTCTGAGATACAGGGTCTCCTCTGAGATACGAGGTCTCCTCTGAGATACGGGGTCTCCTCTGAGATACGGGGTCTCCTCTGAGATACGAGGTCTCCTCTGAGATACGAGGTCTCCTCTGAGATACGAGGTCTCCTCTGAGATACGGGGTCTCCTCTGAGATACAGGGTCTCCTCTGAGATACAGGGTCTCCTCTGAGATACGAGGTCTCCTCTGAGATACAGGGTCTCCTCTGAGATACGAGGTCTCCTCTGAGATACGAGGTCTCCTCTGAGATACGGGGTCTCCTCTGAGATACAGGGTCTCCTCTGAGATACAGGGTCTCCTCTGAGATACGAGGTCTCCTCTGAGATACGAGGTCTCCTCTGAGATACGGGGTCTCCTCTGAGATACAGGGTCTCCTCTGAGATACAAGGTCTCCTCTGAGATACAAGGTCTCCTCTGAGATACAGGGTCTCCTCTGAGATACAGGGTCTCCTCTGAGATACGAGGTCTCCTCTGAGATACGGGGTCTCCTCTGAGATACGGGGTCTCCTCTGAGATACGAGGTCTCCTCTGAGATACGAGGTCTCCTCTGAGATACGAGGTCTCCTCTGAGATACGAGGTCTCCTCTGAGATACAGGGTCTCCTCTGAGATACGAGGTCTCCTCTGAGATACGGGGTCTCCTCTGAGATACAGGGTCTCCTCTGAGATACGAGGTCTCCTCTGAGATACGAGGTCTCCTCTGAGATACGGGGTCTCCTCTGAGATACGGGGTCTCCTCTGAGATACGAGGTCTCCTCTGAGATACGAGGTCTCCTCTGAGATACGGGGTCTCCTCTGAGATACAGGGTCTCCTCTGAGATACAGGGTCTCCTCTGAGATACGAGGTCTCCTCTGAGATACGAGGTCTCCTCTGAGATACGGGGTCTCCTCTGAGATACAGGGTCTCCTCTGAGATACAAGGTCTCCTCTGAGATACAAGGTCTCCTCTGAGATACAAGGTCTCCTCTGAGATACAGGGTCTCCTCTGAGATACAGGGTCTCCTCTGAGATACGAGGTCTCCTCTGAGATACGGGGTCTCCTCTGAGATACAGGGTCTCCTCTGAGATACGAGGTCTCCTCTGAGATACGAGGTCTCCTCTGAGATACGAGGTCTCCTCTGAGATACGAGGTCTCCTCTGAGATACGAGGTCTCCTCTGAGATACAGGGTCTCCTCTGAGATACGAGGTCTCCTCTGAGATACGAGGTCTCCTCTGAGATACGAGGTCTCCTCTGAGATACAGGGTCTCCTCTGAGATACGAGGTCTCCTCTGAGATACGAGGTCTCCTCTGAGATACGGGGTCTCCTCTGAGATACGGGGTCTCCTCTGAGATACAGGGTCTCCTCTGAGATACAAGGTCTCCTCTGAGATACAAGGTCTCCTCTGAGATACAGGGTCTCCTCTGAGATACAGGGTCTCCTCTGAGATACGAGGTCTCCTCTGAGATACGGGGTCTCCTCTGAGATACGGGGTCTCCTCTGAGATACAGGGTCTCCTCTGAGATACAGGGTCTCCTCTGAGATACAAGGTCTCCTCTGAGATACAAGGTCTCCTCTGAGATACAGGGTCTCCTCTGAGATACAGGGTCTCCTCTGAGATACGAGGGTCTCCTCTGAGATACGAGGTCTCCTCTGAGATACGGGGTCTCCTCTGAGATACGAGGTCTCCTCTGAGATACAGGGTCTCCTCTGAGATACGAGGTCTCCTCTGAGATACGGGGTCTCCTCTGAGATACGGGGTCTCCTCTGAGATACGGGGTCTCCTCTGAGATACGGGGTCTCCTCTGAGATACAGGGTCTCCTCTGAGATACAAGGTCTCCTCTGAGATACAAGGTCTCCTCTGAGATACAAGGTCTCCTCTGAGATACGGGGTCTCCTCTGAGATACGGGGTCTCCTCTGAGATACAGGGTCTCCTCTGAGATACAGGGTCTCCTCTGAGATACAGGGTCTCCTCTGAGATACGAGGTCTCCTCTGAGATACAGGGTCTCCTCTGAGATACGAGGTCTCCTCTGAGATACGAGGTCTCCTCTGAGATACGGGGTCTCCTCTGAGATACAGGGTCTCCTCTGAGATACGAGGTCTCCTCTGAGATACGAGGTCTCCTCTGAGATACGAGGTCTCCTCTGAGATACGAGGTCTCCTCTGAGATACAGGGTCTCCTCTGAGATACGAGGTCTCCTCTGAGATACGGGGTCTCCTCTGAGATACAGGGTCTCCTCTGAGATACGAGGTCTCCTCTGAGATACAGGGTCTCCTCTGAGATACGAGGTCTCCTCTGAGATACAGGGTCTCCTCTGAGATACGAGGTCTCTTCTGAGATACAGGGTCTCTTCTGAGATACAGGGTCTCCTCTGAGATACAGGGTCTCCTCTGAGATACAAGGTCTCCTCTGAGATACGAGGTCTCTTCTGAGATACAGGGTCTCTTCTGAGATACAGGGTCTCCTCTGAGATACAGGGTCTCCTCTGAGATACAGGGTCTCTTCTGAGATACAGGGTCTCCTCTGAGATACAGGGTCTCCTCTGAGATACGAGGTCTCCTCTGAGATACGAGGTCTCCTCTGAGATACGAGGTCTCCTCTGAGATACAGGGTCTCCTCTGAGATACAGGGTCTCCTCTGAGATACGAGGTCTCCTCTGAGATACAGGGTCTCCTCTGAGATACAGGGTCTCCTCTGAGATACAGGGTCTCCTCTGAGATACAGGGTCTCCTCTGAGATACAGGGTCTCCTCTGAGATACAGGGTCTCCTCTGAGATACAGGGTCTCCTCTGAGATACGAGGTCTCCTCTGAGATACGAGGTCTCCTCTGAGATACGAGGTCTCCTCTGAGATACAGGGTCTCCTCTGAGATACGAGGTCTCCTCTGAGATACGGGGTCTCCTCTGAGATACAGGGTCTCCTCTGAGATACGAGGTCTCCTCTGAGATACAGGGTCTCCTCTGAGATACGAGGTCTCCTCTGAGATACAGGGTCTCCTCTGAGATACGAGGTCTCTTCTGAGATACAGGGTCTCTTCTGAGATACAGGGTCTCCTCTGAGATACGAGGTCTCCTCTGAGATACGAGGTCTCTTCTGAGATACAGGGAGGTCTCCTCTGAGGATACGAGGTTCTCTTCTGAGATACAGGGTCTCCTCTGAGATACAGGGTCTCCTCTGAGATACTCTCCTCAGAGGATACGAGGTCTCCTTCTGAGATACAGGGTCTCTCTGAGATACGAGGTCTCCTCTGAGATACAGGGTCTCCTCTGAGATACAGGGTCTCCTCTGAGATACAGGGTCTCCTCTGAGATACGAGGTCTCCTCTGAGATACGAGGTCTCCTCTGAGATACGAGGTCTCCTCTGAGATACAGGGTCTCCTCTGAGATACGAGGTCTCCTCTGAGATACAGGGTCTCCTCTGAGATACGAGGTCTCCTCTGAGATACGAGGTCTCCTCTGAGATACAGGTCTCCTCTGAGATACGAGGTCTCCTCTGAGATACGAGGTCTCCTCTGAGATACAGGGTCTCCTCTGAGAACAGGGTCTCCTCTGAGATACGAGGTCTCCTCTGAGATACAGGGTCTCCTCTGAGATACGAGGTCTCCTCTGAGATACAGGGTCTCCTCTGAGATACGAGGTCTCCTCTGAGATACGAGGTCTCCTCTGAGATACAGGGTCTCCTCTGAGATACGAGGTCTCCTCTGAGATACAGGGTCTCCTCTGAGATACAGGGTCTCCTCTGAGATACGAGGTCTCCTCTGAGATACGAGGTCTCCTCTGAGATACAGGGTCTCCTCTGAGATACGAGGGTCTCCTCTGAGATACGAGGGTCTCCTCTGAGATACAGGGTCTCCTCTGAGATACGAGGTCTCCTCTGAGATACAGGGTCCTCTGAGATACAGGGTCTCCTCTGAGATACAGGGTCTCCTCTGAGATACGAGGTCTCCTCTGAGATACGGGTCTCCTCTGAGATACAGGGTCTCCTCTGAGATACAAGGGTCTCCTCTGAGATACAGGGTCTCCTCTTGAGATACGAGGATCTCCTCTGAGATACGAGGTCTCCTCTGAGATACAGGTCTCCTCTGAGATACAGGGTCTCCTCTGAGATACAGGGTCTCCTCTGAGATACGAGGTCTCTCTGAGATACAGGGTCTCCTCTGAGATACAGGGTCTCCTCTGAGATACGAGGTCTCCTCTGAGATACAGGGTCTCCTCTGAGATACAGGGTCTCCTCTGAGATACAGGGTCTCCTCTGAGATACAGGGTCTCCTCTGAGATACGAGGTCTCCTCTGAGATACAGGGTCTCCTCTGAGATACAGGGTCTCCTCTGAGATACAGGGTCTCCTCTGAGATACGAGGTCTCCTCTGAGATACGGAGTCTCCTCTGAGATACAGAGGTCTCCTCTGAGATACGGGGTCTCCTCTGAGATACGAGGTCTCCTCTGAGATACAGGTCTCCTCTGAGATACGAGGTCTCCTCTGAGATACGGGGTCTCCTCTGAGATACGAGGTCTCCTCTGAGATACAGGGTCTCCTCTGAGATACGAGGTCTCCTCTGAGATACGAGGTCTCCTCTGAGATACGAGGTCTCCTCCCTCTGGAGGAGTGGTGACACATTGATCTGTCGTAGACTTTACTCCTTCCTGGATTATGACTTTATTACTCCTATAAATCCTCGGCTTTATCTCCTCTGCTGCTGGGACGACCTTGACACCCGGGAAGGTCACACAACGATATCTGGGAGGTTCCCAGGAGTCATTGCGGTGTGGTCCAGCAGGGGGCGCTGCGAGCTCGCCAGGCAGGGGCAGGTTCTGGCAGGTTACTCTATAACTTCAGCTCATGGTCACAGAGTAATAAAGAAACATTCCGGGAATTCACTGAGACGCAACCGAAGGATCACAAATTCACTAACAATAAGTCAGCGAGTGCCCCAGGCCCAGAACCCAGCGACCTTCAGCTTCAAGGTCATACACATACGTCTCCTGTACTACTACTCCCGTACTACTACTCCTGTGCTACTACTACTCCTGTGCTACTACTACTCCTGTACTACTACTCCCATACTACTACTCCCGTACTACTACTCCTGTGCTACTACTACTCCCGTACTACTACTCCTGTGCTACTACTACTCCTGTACTACTACTCCCATACTACTACTCCCGTACTACTACTCCTGTGCTACTACTACTCCCGTACTACTACTCCTGTGCTACTACTACTCCTGTACTACTACTCCCTACTACTACGCCTGTACTACTACTACTCCTGTACTACTCCTACTCCTGTACTACTACTCCCATACTACTACTCCTGTACTACTACTACTCCTGTACTACTACTCCTGTGCTACTACTACTCCCGTACTACTACTCCTGTGCTACTACTACTCCTGTACTACTACTCCTGTACTACTACTCCCGTGCTACTACTACTCCTGTACTACTACTCCTGCACTACTGCTCGTGTGCTACTACTACTCCCGTACTACTACTACTCCCGTACTACTACTACTCCTGTAATACTACTCCTGTGCTACTACTACTCCCGTACTACTACTCCTGTGCTACTACTACTCCTGTACTACTACTCCTGTACTACTACTACTCCTGTACTACTACTACTCCTGTACTACTACTACTCCTGTACTACTACTCCTGTGCTACTACTACTACTCCCGTACTACTACTCCTGTGCTACTACTACTCCTGTACTACTACTCCTGTACTACTACTACTCCTGTACTACTACTACTCCTGTACTACTACTCCCATACTACTACTCCCGTACTACTACTACTCCTGTACTACTACTCCTGTACTACTGCTCGTGTGCTACTACTACTCCCGTACTACTACTACTCCCGTACTACTACTACTCCTGTACTACTACTACTCCTGTACTACTACTACTCCTGTACTACTACTCCCATACTACTACTCCTGTACTACTACTACTACTGTACTACTACTCCTGTGCTACTACTACTCCCGTACTACTACTACTGTACTACTACTCCTGTACTACTACTCCCATGCTACTACTCCCGTGCTACTACTACTCCTGTACTACTACTCCTGCACTACTGCTCGTGTGCTACTACTACTCCCGTACTACTACTACTCCTGTAATACTACTCCTGTGCTACTACTACTCCCGTACTACTACTCCTGTAATACTGCTCGTGTGCTACTACTACTCCCGTACTACTACTACTCCTGTACTACTACTACTCCTGTACTACTACTACTCCAGTACTACTACTCCCATACTACTACTCCCGTACTACTACTACTCCTTTACTACTACTACTCCTGTACTACTACTCCTGTACTACTACTACTCCTGTACTACTACTCCCATACTACTACTCCTGTACTACTACTACTCCTGTACTACTACTACTCCTGTACTACTACTACTACTCCGGTACTACTACTCCCGTACTACTACTCCCGTACTACTACTCCTGTACTACTACTACCACTCCTGTACTACTACTCCTGTACTACTACTACTCCTGTACTACTACTACTCCTGTACTACTACTCCTGTACTACTACTACTCCTGTACTACTACTACTCCCGTACTACTACTCCCGTACTACTACTCCCGTACTACTACTCCCATACTACTACTCCCATACTACTACTCCCGTACTACTACTCCCGTGCTACTACTCCTGTGCTACTGCTACTCCTGTACTACTACTACTCCTGTACTACTACTACTCCTGTACTACTACTACTCCTGTACTACTACTACTCCTGTACTACTACTCCTGTGCTACTACTACTCCCGTACTACTACTACTCCTGTACTACTACTACTCCTGTACGACTACTCCTCTACTACTACTACTCCCGTACTACTATTACTCCCGTACTACTACTACTCCTGTACTACTACTACTCCTGTACTACTACTACTCCTGTACTACTACTACTACTACTCCTGTACTACTAATCCTGTACTACTACTACTACTCCTGTACTACTACTCCTGTACTACTACTACTACTCCAGTACTACTACTCTTGTACTACTACTCTTGTACTACTACTCTTGTACTACTACTCTTGTACTACTACTCTTGTACTACTACTCTTGTACTACTACTCTTGTACTACTACTACTCCTGTACTACTACTACTCCTGTACTACTACTACTGCCATAATACTACTCCCATACTACTACTCCCATACTACTACTCCCGTGCTACTACTCCTGTGCTACTACTGCCATACTACTACTCCTGTACTACTACTCCTGTACTACTACTCCTGTACTACTACTCTTGTACTACTACTCCTGTACTACTACTACTCCTTTACGACTACTCCTGTACTACTACTCCTGTACTACTACTCCTGTACTACTACTACTCCTGTACTACTACTACTCCTGTACTACTACTACTCCTGTACTACTACTCCCATACTACTACTCCTGTACTACTACTCCTGTACTACTACTCCTGTACTACTACTACTCCTGTACTACTACTACTCCTGTACTACTACTACTCCTGTACTACTACTCCTGTACTACTACTCCTGTACTACTACTACTCCCATACTACTACTCCCGTACTACTACTCCCGTACTACTTCTCCCGTACTACTACTCCCGTACTACTACTCCCGTACTACTACTCCTGTACTACTACTCCTGTGCTACTACTACTCCCATACTACTACTACTCCTGTACTACTACTACTCCTGTACTACTACTACTCCTGTACTACTACTCCTGTGCTACTACTACTCCCGTACTACTACTACTCCTGTACTACTACTACTCCTGTACTACTACTACTCCCGTACTACTACTCCCATACTACTACTCCCATACTACTACTCCGGTACTACTACTCCCGTGCTACTTATCCCGCACTACTACTGCCAGACTACTACTCCTGTACTACGACTCCTGTACTACGACTCCTGTACTACGACTCCTGTACTACGACTCCTGTACTACTACTCCTGTACTACGACTCCTGTACTACGACTCCTGTACTACGACTCCTGTACTACTACTCCTGTGCTACTACTCCTGTGCTACTACTCCTGTGCTATTACTCTTGTACTACTACTCCCGTACTACTACTCCTATACTACTACTCCTGTACTACTACTGCAATACTACTACTCCTGTACTACCACTCCTGTACTACCACTCCTGTGCTACCACTCCTGTGCTACCACTCCTGTGCTACTACTCCTGTGCTACTACTCCTGTGCTACTACTCCTGTGCTACTACTCCCGTACTACTACTCCCGTACTACTACTCCCATACTACTACTCCCATACTACTACTCCCATACTACTACTCCCATACTACTGCTGCCATACTACTGCTGCCATACTACTACTCCTGTACTACTACTCTCGTACTACTACTCTCATACTACTGCTGCCATACTACTACTCCTGTGCTACTACTACTCCTGTACTACTACTCCTGTACTACTACTCCTGTGCTACTACTCCTGTGCTACTACTCCTGTGCTACTACTCCTGTACTACCACTCCTGTACTACCACTCCTGTGCTACTACTCCTGTGCTACTACTCCTGTGCTACTACTCCTGTGCTCCTACTCCTGTGCTACTACTCCTGTACTACTACTGCCATACTACCACTCCTGTACTACCACTCCTGTACTACTACTCCTGTGCTACTACTCCTGTGCTACTACTCCTGTGCTACTACTCCTGTACTACTACTCCTGTACTACTACTCCTGTACTACTACTCCTGTACTACTACTGCCATACTACTACTCCTGTACTACTACTCCTGTACTACCACTCCTGTGCTACCACTCCTGTACTACCACTCCTGTACTACCACTCCAGTGCTACTACTCCTGTACTACTACTCCTGTACTGCTACTCCTGTACTACTACTCCCGTACTACTACTCCCATACTACTGCTGCCATACTACTACTCCTGTACTACTACTCTCGTACTACTACTCTCATACTACTGCTGCCATACTACTACTCCTGTACTACTACTCTCGTACTACTACTCTCATACTACTACTTTCATACTACTGCTGCCATACTACTACTACTCCCATACAACTACTTTCATACTACTACTCCCATACTACTACTCTTATACTACTACTCCTATACTACTACTCCTATACTACTACTCCTATACTACTACTGCCGTACTACTACTGCCATACTACTACTCCTGTACTACTACTCCTGTACTACTACTCCTGTACTACTACTCCTGTACTACTACTCCTATACTACTACTCCTATACTACTACTCCTATACTACTACTCCTGTACTACTACTCCTGTACTACTACTCCTGTACTACTACTCCTGTACTACTACTCTCGTACTACTACTCTCGTACTACTACTCTCGTACTACTACTCTCATACTACTACTCTCATACTACTACTCTCATACTACTACTCTCATACTACTACTCCCATACTACTGCTGCCATACTACTACTCCTATACAACTACTTTCATACTACTACTCCCATACAACTACTCCTGTACTACTACTGCCATACTACTACTCCTGTACTACTACTCCTTTACTACTACTCCTATACTACTACTCCTGTACTACTACTACTCCTGTACTACTACTACTCCTGTACTACTACTACTCCTGTACTACTACTACTCCTGTACTACTACTCCCATACTACTACTCCTGTACTACTACTCCCATACTACTACTCCTGTACTACTACTCCTGTACTACTACTCCTGTACTACTACTCCTGTACTACTACTCCTGTACTACTACTCCTGTACTACTACTCCTGTACTACTACTCTTATACTACTACTCCTTTACTACTACTCCTATACTACTACTCCTGTACTACTACTCCTGTACTACTACTACTCCTGTACTACTACTACTCCTGTACTACTACTCCCATACTACTACTCCTGTACTACTACTCCTGTACTACTACTCCTGTACTACTACTCCTGTACTACTACTCTTATACTACTACTCCTTTACCACTACTCCTTTACTACTACTCTTTTACTACTACTCTTTTACTACTACTCCCATACTACCTCTGCCATAGTGCAGACCCCACACAGAAGATCCCAGTGCTCCCCCATAGCTTTACACTGTATTGATGCGCTGATGTGTGGGATCCCACGAGACCCCCGGACCGCCCCTGGATGTTCCCCATCAGTTCTGCAGCTGCAGGTGAACTCTGTGTCGACCAGAGCTGAATAATTCGTGTAATGTGTAACTTACTGCAGCAATCCATCATGTGACATGTGACCTGTGTGTGATGTCACAGACCAGCCCTGACATCATCACACCGGGACCACCCATAGGAACCAGGAGCACCAGATGATCCCACCACCATCTATTATAGGGGGAGGAGTGATACCTACATAACACCGCCTCACGGCGCACCACAAAACCTAAGTATACACAGTATACAGGATAAGAAGACCACTGCACAACATCACCAGAGGGACCACGAGATGTCACCAGTGGTAGAACCACGAGATGTCACCAATGGTAGAACCACAAGATGTCACCAATGGTAGAACCACAAGATGTCACCAATAGTAGAAGGACCACGAGATGTCACCAATGGTAGAACCACAAGATGTCACCAATGGTAGAACCACAAGATGTCACCAATAGTAGAAGGACCGCGAGATGTCACCAATGGTAGAACCACAAGATGTCACCAATGGTAGAACCACAAGATGTCACCAATGGTAGAACCACAAGATGTCACCAATAGTAGAACCACAAGATGTCACCAATGGTAGAAGGACCACGAGATGTCACCAATAGTAGAAGGACCACGAGATGTCACCAATGGTAGAACCACAAGATGTCACCAATGGTAGAACCACAAGATGTCACCAATAGTAGAAGGACCACGAGATGTCACCAATGGTAGAAGGACCACGAGATGTCACCAATGGTAGAACCACAAGATGTCACCAATAGTAGAAGGACCAGAAGATTTCACCAATAGTAGAACCACAAGATGTCACCTGAAGGGTGCCCCCGACTGCATAAGGAGGGCGCCCACTGACTGGGGGTGTCCTAGTGTTGCAATTTATTACATGGGACGTTTGCACTATAAATAGGGGTGGTATCTGCTTCCTCTCTCCTCCCTGCTGCTGCTGCTCAGTCCCTCCCATAGCTGATCCTTTATAGGGCAGGCACTGGGCCTGCACTTCCTCTTGCCCGCGCCATCTTCAGGCTGTCCCTCCCTCCCTCCCATAGCTGAGCCTTTATAGGGCAGGCACTGGGCCTGCACTTCCTCTTGCCCGCGCCATCTTCAGGCTGTCCCTCCCTCCCTCCCATAGCTGAGCCTTTATAGGGCAGGCACTGGGCCTGCACTTCCTCTTGCCCGCGCCATCTTCAGGCTGTCCCTCCCTCCCTCCCATAGCTGAGCCTTTATAGGGCAGGTACTGGGCCTGCACATCCTCTTGCCCGCGCCATCTTCAGGCTGTCCCTCCCTCCCTCCCATAGCTGAGCCTTTATAGGGCAGGCACTGGGCCTGCACTTCCTCTTGCCGCGCCATCTTCAGGCTGTCCCTCCCTCCCTCCCTCCCATAGCTGAGCCTTTATAGGGCAGGCACTGGGCCTGCACTTCCTCTTGCCCGCGCCATCTTCAGGCTGTCCCTCCCTCCCTCCCTCCCATAGCTGAGCCTTTATAGGGCGGGCACTGGGCCTGCACTTCCTCTTGCCCGCACCATCTTCAGGCTGTCCCTCCCTCCCTCCCATAGCTGAGCCTTTATAGGGCAGGCACTGGGCCTGCACTTCCTCTTGCCCGCGCCATCTTCAGGCTGTCCCTCCCTCCCATAGCTGAGCCTTTATAGGGTGGGCACTGGGCCTGCACTTCCTCTTACCCGCGCCATCTTCAGGCTGTCCCTCCCTCCCTCCCATAGCTGATCCTTTATAGGGCAGGCACTGGGCCTGCACTTCCTCTTACCCGCGCCATCTTCAAGCTGTCCCTCCCTCCCTCCCTCCCATAGCTGAGCCTTTATAGGGCGGGCACTGGGCCTGCACTTCCTCTTGCCCGCGCCATCTTCAGGCTGTCCCTCCCTCCCTCCCATAGCTGAGCCTTTATAGGGCAGGCACTGGGCCTGCACTTCCTCTTGCCCGCACCATCTTCAGGCTGTCCCTCCCTCCCTCCCATAGCTGAGCCTTTATAGGGCAGGCACTGGGCCTGCACTTCCTCTTGCCCGCGCCATCTTCAGGCTGTCCCTCCCTCCCTCCCATAGCTGAGCCTTTATAGGGCAGGCACTGGGCCTGCACTTCCTCTTGCCCGCGCCATCTCCAAGCTGTCCCTCCCTCCCTCCCTCCCATAGCTGAGCCTTTATAGGGCAGGCACTGGGCCTGCACTTCCTCTTGCCCGCGCCATCTTCAGGCTGTCCCTCCCTCCCTCCCATAGCTGAGCCTTTATAGGGCGGGCACTGGGCCTGCACTTCCTCTTGCCCGCGCCATCTTCAGGCTGTCCCTCCCTCCCTCCCATAGCTGAGCCTTTATAGGGCAGGCACTGGGCCTGCACTTCCTCTTGCCCGCGCCATCTTCAGGCTGTCCCTCCCTCCCTCCCATAGCTGAGCCTTTATAGGGCAGGCTCAGGGCCTGCACTTCCTCTTGCCCGCGCCATCTTCAGGCTGTCCCTCCCTCCCTCCCATAGCTGAGCCTTTATAGGGCAGGCACTGGGCCTGCACTTCCTCTTGCCCGCGCCATCTTCAGGCTGTCCCTCCCTCCCTCCCATAGCTGAGCCTTTATAGGGCAGGCACTGGGCCTGCACTTCCTCTTGCCGCGCCATCTTCAGGCTGTCCCTCCCTCCCTCCCATAGCTGAGCCTTTATAGGGCAGGCACTGGGCCTGCACTTCCTCTTGCCCGCGCCATCTTCAGGCTGTCCCTCCCTCCCATAGCGGAGCCTTTATAGGGCAGGCACTGGGCCTGCACTTCCTCTTGCCCGCGCCATCTTCAGGCTGTCCCTCCCTCCCTCCCATAGCTGAGCCTTTATAGGGCAGGTACTGGGCCTGCACTTCCTCTTGCCCGTGCCATCTTCAGGCTGTCCCTCCCTCCCTCCCATAGCTGAGCCTTTATAGGGCAGGCACTGGGCCTGCACTTCCTCTTGCCCGCGCCATCTTCAAGCTGTCCCTCCCTCCCTCCCATAGCTGAGCCTTTATAGGGCAGGCACTGGGCCTGCACTTCCTCTTGCCCGCGCCATCTTCAGGCTGTCCCTCCCTCCCTCCCATAGCTGAGCCTTTATAGGGCAGGCACTGGGCCTGCACTTCCTCTTGCCCGCGCCATCTTCAGGCTGTCCCTCCCTCCCTCCCATAGCGGAGCCTTTATAGGGCAGGCACTGGGCCTGCACTTCCTCTTGCCCGCGCCATCTTCAAGCTGTCCCTCCCTCCCATAGCTGAGCCTTTATAGGGCAGGCACTGGGCCTGCACTTCCTCTTGCCCGCGCCATCTTCAGGCTGTCCCTCCCTCCCTCCCATAGCTGAGCCTTTATAGGGCAGGCACTGGGCCTGCACTTCCTCTTGCCCGCGCCATCTTCAGGCTGTCCCTCCCTCCCTCCCTCCCATAGCTGATCCTTTATAGGGCGGGCACTGGGCCTGCACTTCCTCTTGCCCGCGCCATCTTCAGGCTGTCCCTCCCTCCCTCCCATAGCTGAGCCTTTATAGGGCAGGCACTGGGCCTGCACTTCCTCTTGCCCGCGCCATCTTCAGGCTGTCCCTCCCTCCCATAGCTGAGCCTTTATAGGGCAGGCACTGGGCCTGCACTTCCTCTTGCCCGCGCCATCTTCAGGCTGTCCCTCCCTCCCTCCCATAGCGGAGCCTTTATAGGGCAGGCACTGGGCCTGCACTTCCTCTTGCCCGCGCCATCTTCAGGCTGTCCCTCCCTCCCTCCCATAGCTGAGCCTTTATAGGGCAGGTACTGGGCCTGCACTTCCTCTTGCCCGCGCCATCTTCAAGCTGTCCCTCCCTCCCTCCCTACTGTTACTTGGTTTTTGTGTTTTGATGATTTCGGTTCTCAGTGATCATCTCAAGTCACAGCTGACGGAAAATGGGAATTGATGTGGATTTTGCCCGGAAGTCGAAGTGGTGGTTCGGGAGTCCGGTTGAGCAAACCGCTTCGGCAGCGATGGTTTACAAAGAAACGAACAGAGATTGCGGTTAATTTTGAGAATATTAAAATAATAATAATTGTGTTTATCAGCAATAAATAGCTGTGACCTTTTCTGCCCAACAGGAGCCTCGTGTCATCATTTCTTAGTTATGTTTAGTTATTGATGGTTTATGGGGTTAATGTTACGGGTAGGATTATGTATCTTTACTAAAGTGCCTTCATGTGGAGTTACATGGGTGATGTTTACTACCTCCCAGTCAGTGGTAGAAGGACCACAAGATGTCACCAATGGTAGAAGGACCACAAGATGTCACCAATGGTAGAACCACAAGATGTCACCAGTGGTAGAACCACAAGATGTCACCAATGGTAGAAGGACCACAAGATGTCACCAATGGTAGAACCACAAGATGTCACCAGTGGTAGAACCACAAGATGTCACCAGTGGTAGAGCCACAAGATGTCACCAATGGTAGAACCACAAGATGTCACCAGTGGTAGAACCACAAGATGTCACCAGTGGTAGAGCCACAAGATGTCACCAATGGTAGAACCACAAGATGTCACCAGTGGTAGAACCACAAGATGTCACCAGTGGTAAAACCACAAGATGTCACCAATGGTAGAAGGACCACAAGATGTCACCAGTGGTAAAACCACAAGATGTCACCAATAGTAGAAGGACCACAAGATGTCACCAATAGTAGAAGGTCCAGAAGATTTCACCAATAGTAGAACCACAAGATGTCACCAATGGTAGAAGGACCACGAGATGTCACCAATGGTAAAACCACAAGTTGACACCAATGGTAGAACCACGAGATGTCACCAATGGTAGAAGGACCACGAGATGTCACCAATGGTAGAAGGACCGCGAGATGTCACCAATGGTAGAACCACAAGATGTCACCAATGGTAGAAGGACCACAAGATGTCACCAATGGTAGAACCACAAGATGTCACCAGTGGTAGAACCACAAGATGTCACCAGTGGTAGAACCACAAGATGTCACCAATGGTAGAACCACAAGATGTCACCAGTGGTAGAACCACAAGATGTCACCAGTGGTAGAACCACAAGATGTCACCAATGGTAGAAGGACCAGAAGATGTCACCAATGGTAGAACCACAAGATGTCACCAATGGTAGAAGGACCAGAAGATGTCACCAGTGGTAGAAGGACCAGAAGATGTCACCAGTGGTAGAAGGACCATAAGATGTCACCAATGGTAGAAGGACCACAAGATGTCACCAATGGTAGAAGGACCACAAGATGTCACCAATAGTAGTAGGGCCTCATGATGTCATCAGTAGCAGAAGAACCACAAGATTTCACCAATAGTAGAAGGACCACAAGATTTCACCAATAGTAGAAGGTCCAGAAGATTTCACCAATAGTAGAACCACAAGATGTCACCAATGGTAGAAGGACCACGAGATGTCACCAATGGTAAAACCACAAGTTGACACCAATGGTAGAACCACGAGATGTCACCAATGGTAGAAGGACCACGAGATGTCACCAATGGTAAAACCACAAGTTGACACCAATGGTAGAACCACGAGATGTCACCAATGGTAGAACCACAAGATGTCACCAGTGGAAGATTCACAAGATGTCACCAATGGTAGAACCACAAGATGTCACCAATGGTAGAAGGACCACAAGATGTCACCAGTGGTAGAAGGACCACAAGATGTCACCAGTGGTAGAACCACAAGATGTCACCAATGGTAGAAGGACCACAAGATGTCACCAATAGTAGTAGGGCCTCATGATGTCATCAGTAGCAGAAGAACCACAAGATTTCACCAATAGTAGAAGGACCACAAGATTTCACCAATAGTAGAAGGACCACAAGATTTCACCAATAGTAGAACCACAAGATGTCACCAATGGTAGAAGGACCACGAGATGTCACCAATGGTAAAACCACAAGTTGACACCAATGGTAGAACCACGAGATGTCACCAATGGTAGAAGGACCACGAGATGTCACCAATGGTAAAAGGACCGCGAGATGTCAACAATGGTAGAACCACAAGATGTCACCAGTGGAAGAACCACAAGATGTCACCAATGGTAGAACCACAAGATGTCACCAGTGGAAGATTCACAAGATGTCACCAATGGTAGAACCACAAGATGTCACCAATGGTAGAAGGACCACAAGATGTCACCAGTGGTAGAAGGACCACAAGATGTCACCAGTGGTAGAACCACAAGATGTCACCAATGGTAGAAGGACCACAAGATGTCACCAATAGTAGTAGGGCCTCATGATGTCATCAGTAGCAGAAGAACCACAAGATTTCACCAATAGTAGAAGGACCACAAGATTTCACCAATAGTAGAAGGACCACAAGATTTCACCAATAGTAGAACCACAAGATGTCACCAATGGTAGAAGGACCACAAGATGTCACCAATGGTAGAACCACAAGATGTCACCAGTGGTAGAAGGACCACAAGATGTCACCAATGGTAGAAGGACCACAAGATGTCACCAATGGTAGAAGGACCACAAGATGTCACCAATGGTAGAACCACAAGATGTCACCAATGGTAGAAGGACCACAAGATGTCACCAATGGTAGAACCACAAGACGTCACCAATGGTAGAAGGACCACAAGACGTCACCAGTGGTAGAAGGACCACAAGATGTCACCAGTGGTAGAAGGACCACAAGATGTCACCAATGGTAGAAGGACCACAAGATGTCACCAATGGTAGAAGGACCACAAGATGTCACCAATGGTAGAAGGACCACAAGACGTAACATGTAGTAGTAGGACCTCAGGATGTCATAAGTAGTAGTAGAAGGACCACTTGACTTCTACCCCTGAGGAAGTCCCCCATTTAGGGGACGGAAGGCGTGGGGAGCCCTCCACCTCCTTGACACCAATCTGACATGGGATGCTGACTGAGACTTCCCTGACGTACACTTGGACATGTAAAGTATTGAGACCGGTCCACACTTAGGACTTACCTCTGTTGACCCTTTATTTTCTCTACATCGGGTTCTGTGTATTGTTGGGGTTGCTCCTCAGCACTGACTCCGGTTACTGGGGACTATGGCTGCTTTTGGAGGAGTTTGCCAGTTCTCCTCACAGGGAATTCTGGCCAATGAATCTACTAATGTCCTTGTACAATTTTAGTTGTTTTTAATCCGTCTTTCTTGTGTCGGGATACAAAAAAATAAATTTCATGTTTGCCTTTTTACTTCAATAAAGTGATTTTGTATATTGTCAGATGACACATCTCTTGCTCTTCTTGTATATATAGAAGGACCACAAGATGTCACCAATAGCAATAGGGCCACAAGACGTAACATGTAGTAGAAGGGCCACATGATGTCATAAGTAGTAGAAGAAAGACCACATGATATCACCAGTAGTAGTAGTAGAAAGACCACATGATGTCACCAGTAGTAGTAGGGCCACATGATATCACCAGTAGTAGTAGGGCCACATGATGTCACCAGTAGTAGTAGTAGGGCCACATGATGATATCAGTAGTAGAAGGGCCATATGATGTCACATGATGTTACGTGTAGAAGTAGGGTCAAATGATGTCACCATTAGTAGAAGGTCCACATGATGTCACCGGTAGTAGTAGTAGTAGGGCCACATGATGTCACCAGTAGTAGTAGTAGTATAAGGTCCACATGATGTCACCAGTAGTAGAAGGTCCACATGATGTCACCAGTAGTAGTAGTAGTAGTAGGGCCACATGATGTCACCAGCAGTAGAAGGTCCACATGATGTCACCAGTAGTAGAAGGTCCACATGATGTCACCAGTAGTAGTAGGGCCACATGATGTCAGCATTAGTAGAAGGTCCACATGATGTCACCAGTAGTAGTAGTAGTAGGGCCACATGATGTCACCAGTAGTAGTAGGGCCACATGATGTCACCAGTAGTAGAAGGTCCACATGATGTCACCAATAGTAGTAGTAGTAGGGCCACATGATGTCACCAGCAGTAGAAGGTCCACATGATGTCACCAGCAGTAGAAGGTCCACATGATGTCACCAGCAGTAGAAGGTCCACATGATGTCACCAGTAGTAGTAGTAGTAGGGCCACATGATGTCACCAGTAGTAGAAGGTCCACATGATGTCACCAGTAGTAGAAGGTCCACATGACGTCACCAGTAGTAGTAGGGCCACATGATGTCACCAGTAGTAGTAGTAGAAAGACCACATGATGTCACCAGTAGTAGTAGGGCCACATAATGATATCAGTAGTAGAAGGGCCATATGATGTCACATGATGTTACGTGTAGAAGTAGGGTCAAATGATGTCACCATTAGTAGAAGGTCCACATGATGTCACCAGTAGTAGTAGTAGTAGGGCCACATGATGTCACCAGTAGTATAAGGTCCACATGATGTCACAAGTAGTAGAAGGTCCACATGATGTCACTAGTAGTAGTAGTAGGGCCACATGATGTCACCAGTAGTAGTAGTAGTAGGGCCACATGATGTCACCAGTAGTAGTAGTAGTAGGGCCACATGATGTCACCAGCAGTAGAAGGTCCACATGATGTCACCAGTAGTAGTAGTAGTAGGGCCACATGATGTCACCAGCAGTAGAAGGTCCACATGATGTCACCAGTAGTAGTAGTAGTAGGGCCACATGATGTCACCAGTAGTAGAAGGTCCACATGATGTCACCAGTATTAGAAGGTCCACATGATGTCACCAGTAGTAGTAGGGCCACATGATGATATCAGTAGTAGTAGGGCCACATGATGTCAGCATTAGTAGAAGGTCCACATGATGTCACCAGTAGTAGAAGGTCCACATGATGTCACCAGTAGTAGTAGGGCCACATGATGTCACCAGTAGTAGAAGGTCCACATGATGTCACCAGTATTAGAAGGTCCACATGATGTCACCAGTAGTAGTAGGGCCACATGATGATATCAGTAGTAGTAGGGCCACATGATGTCAGCATTAGTAGAAGGTCCACATGATGTCACCAGTAGTAGAAGGTCCACATGATGTCACCAGTAGTAGTAGGGCCACATGATGTCACCAGTAGTAGAAGGTCCACATGATGTCACCAGTATTAGAAGGTCCACATGATGTCACCAGTAGTAGAAGGTCCACATGATGTCACCATTAGTAGAAGGTCCACATGATGTCACCAGTAGTAGAAGGTCCACATGATGTCACCAGTAGTAGAAGGTCCACATGATGTCACAATTAGTAGAAGGTCCACATGATGTCACCAGCAGTAGAAGGTCCACATGATGTCACAATTAGTAGAAGGTCCACATGATGTCACCAGCAGTAGAAGGTCCACATGATGTCACAATTAGTAGAAGGTCCACATGATGTCAACAGTAGTAGTAGTAGTAGAAGGTCCACATGATGTCACCATTAGTAGAAGGTCCACATGATGTCACCAGTAGTAGTAGTAGTAGGGCCACATGATGTCACCAGTAGTAGAAGGTCCACATGATGTCACCAGTAGTAGAAGGTCCACATGATGTCACCAGTAGTAGTAGTAGGAGGGCCACATGATGTCACCAGTAGTAGTAGGGCCACATGATGTCAGCAGCAGTAGAAGGTCCACATGATGTCACCAGTAGTAGTAGTAGTAGGGCCACATGATGTCACCAGTAGTAGTAGTAGTAGGGCCACATGATGTCACCAGTAGTAGTAGTAGAAGGTCCACATGATGTCACCAGTAGTAGTAGTAGAAGGTCCACATGATGTCACCAGTAGTAGTAGTAGTAGGGCCACATGATGTCACCAGTAGTAGTAGTAGTAGGGCAACATGATGTCACCAGTAGTAGTAGTAGGAGGGCCACATGATGTCAGCAGTAGTAGTAGGGCCACATGATGTCAGCAGCAGTAGAAGGTCCACATGATGTCACCATTAGTAGAAGGTCCACATGATGTCACCAGTAGTAGTAGTAGTAGGGCCACATGATGTCACCAGTAGTAGTAGTAGTAGGGCCACATGATGTCACCAGTAGTAGTAGTAGAAGGTCCACATGATGTCACCAGTAGTAGTAGTAGAAGGTCCACATGATGTCACCAGTAGTAGTAGTAGTAGGGCCACATGATGTCACCAGTAGTAGTAGTAGTAGTAGGGCCACATGATGTCACCAGTAGTAGTAGTAGAAGGTCCACATGATGTCACTAGTAGTAGTAGTAGTAGTAGGGCCACATGATGTCACCAGTAGTAGTAGTAGTAGGGCCACATGATGTCACCAGTAGTAGTAGTAGTAGTAGAAGGTCCACATGATGTCAGCAGCAGTAGAAGGTCCACATGATGTCTCCCTTAGTAGAAGGTCCACATGATGTCACCAGTAGTAGTAGTAGAAGGGCCACATGATGTCAGCAGTAGTAGAAGGTCCACATGATGTCACCAGTAGTAGTAGTAGTAGGGCCACATGATGTCACCAGTAGTAGTAGTAGTAGGGCCACATGATGTCACCAGTAGTAGAAGGTCCACATGATGTCACCAGTAGTAGAAGGTCCACATGATGTCACCAGTAGTAGTAGTAGTAGGGCCACATGATGTCACCAGTAGTAGTAGTAGTAGGGCCACATGATGTCACCAGTAGTAGAAGGTCCACATGATGTCACCAGTAGTAGAAGGGCCACATGATGTCACCAGTAGTAGTAGGGCCACATGATGTCACCAGTAGTAGTAGTAGTAGGGCCACATGATGTCACCAGTAGTAGTAGTAGTAGGGCCACATGATGTCACCAGTAGTAGAAGGTCCACATGATGTCACCAGTAGTAGTAGGGCCACATGATGTCAGCATTAGTAGAAGGTCCACATGATGTCACCAGTAGTAGTAGGGCCACATGATGTCACCAGTAGTAGTAGGGCCACATGATGTCACCAGTAGTAGTAGTAGTAGGGCCACATGATGTCACCAGTAGTAGTAGTAGTAGGGCCACATGATGTCACCAGCAGTAGAAGGTCCACATGACGTCACCAGTAGTAGTAGGGCCACATGATGTCACCAGTAGTAGTAGTAGAAAGACCACATGATGTCACCAGTAGTAGTAGTAGGGCCACATAATGATATCAGTAGTAGAAGGGCCATATGATGTCACATGATGTTACGTGTAGAAGTAGGGTCAAATGATGTCACCATTAGTAGAAGGTCCACATGATGTCACCAGTAGTAGTAGTAGGGCCACATGATGTCACCAGTAGTATAAGGTCCACATGATGTCACCAGTAGTAGAAGGTCCACATGATGTCACCAGTAGTAGTAGGGCCACATGATGTCACCAGCAGTAGAAGGTCCACATGATGTCACCAGTAGTAGAAGGTCCACATGATTTCACCAGTAGTAGTAGTAGGGCCACATGATGTCACCAGTAGTAGAAGGTCCACATGATGTCACCAGTATTAGAAGGTCCACATGGTGTCACCAGTAGTAGTAGTAGGGCCACATGATGTCAGCATTAGTAGAAGGTCCACATGATGTCACCAGTAGTAGAAGGTCCACATGATGTCACCAGTAGTAGTAGGGCCACATGATGTCACCAGTAGTAGAAGGTCCACATGATGTCACCAGTAGTAGTAGGGCCACATGATGTCACCAGTATTAGAAGGTCCACATGATGTCACCATTAGTAGAAGGTCCACATGATGTCACCAGTAGTAGTAGTAGAAGGTCCACATGATGTCACCAGTGGTAGTAGTAGAAGGTCCACATGATGTCACCATTAGTAGAAGGTCCACATGATGTCACCAGTAGTAGTAGTAGTAGTAGGGCCACATGATGTCACCAGTAGTAGAAGGTCCACATGATGTCACCAGTAGTAGTAGGGCCACATGATGTCACCAGTAGTAGTAGTAGTAGTAGGAGGGCCACATGATGTCAGCAGTAGTAGTAGGGCCACATGATGTCAGCAGCAGTAGTAGTAGAAGGTCCACATGATGTCACCAGTAGTAGTAGTAGAAGGTCCACATGATGTCACCATAAGTAGAAGGTCCACATGATGTCACCAGTAGTAGTAGTAGTAGGGCCACATGATGTCACCAGTAGTAGTAGTAGTAGGGCCACATGATGTCACCAGTAGTAGAAGGTCCACATGATGTCACCATAAGTAGAAGGTCCACATGATGTCACCAGTAGTAGTAGAAGTAGGGCCACATGATGCCACCAGTAGTAGTAGTAGAAGGTCCACATGATGTCACCAGTAGTAGTAGTAGTAGAAGGTCCACATGATGTCACCAGTAGTAGTAGTAGTAGGGCCACATGATGTCACCAGTAGTAGTAGTAGTAGGGCCACATGATGTCACCAGTAGTAGTAGTAGAAGGTCCACATGATGTCACCAGTAGTAGTAGTAGTAGGGCCACATGATGTCACCAGTAGTAGTAGTAGAAGGTCCGCATGATGTCACCAGTAGTAGTAGTAGTAGGGCCACATGATGTCACCAGTAGTAGTAGTAGTAGGGCCACATGATGTCACCAGTAGTAGTAGTAGAAGGTCCACATGATGTCACCAGTAGTAGTAGTAGGGCCACATGATGTCACCAGTAGTAGTAGTAGTAGGGCCACATGATGTCACCAGTAGTAGTAGTAGTAGAAGGGCCACATGATGTCACCAGTAGTAGTAGTAGTAGTAGGGCCACATGATGTCACCAGTAGTAGTAGTAGTAGGGCCACATGATGTCACCAGTTGTAGTAGTAGTAGGGCCACATGATGTCACCAGTAGTAGAAGGTCCACATGATGTCAGCAGCAGTAGAAGGTCCACATGATGTCTCCCTTAGTAGAAGGTCCACATGATGTCACCAGTAGTAGTAGTAGTAGAAGGTCCACATGATGTCAGCAGTAGTAGTAGTAGTAGAAGGTCCACATGATGTCACCAGTAGTAGTAGTAGTAGTAGGGCCACATGATGTCAGCAGTAGTAGAAGGTCCACATGATGTCACCAGTAGTAGTAGTAGTAGTAGAAGGTCCACATGATGTCACCAGTAGTAGTAGTAGTAGTAGGGCCACATGATGTCAGCAGTAGTAGAAGGTCCACATGATGTCACCAGTAGTAGTAGTAGTAGTAGAAGGTCCACATGATGTCAGCAGCAGTAGAAGGTCCACATGATGTCACCATTAGTAGAAGGTCCACATGATGTCACCAGTAGTAGAAGGTCCACATGATGTCACCAGTAGTAGTAGTAGAAGGTCCACATGATGTCAGCAGTAGTAGTAGTAGTAGGGCCACATGATGTCAGCAGTAGTAGAAGGTCCACATGATGTCACCAGTAGTAGTAGTAGTAGGGCCACATGATGTCACCAGTAGTAGTAGTAGAAGGTCCACATGATGTCACCAGTAGTAGTAGAAGTAGGGCCACATGATGTCACCAGTAGTAGAAGGTCCACATGATGTCACCATTAGTAGAAGGTCCACATGATGTCACCAGTAGTAGTAGTAGAAGGTCCACATGATGTCACCAGTAGTAGTAGTAGTAGGTCCACATGATGTCACCAGTAGTAGTAGTAGTAGGGCCACATGATGTCACCAGTAGTAGTAGTAGAAGGTCCACATGATGTCACCAGTAGTAGTAGTAGTAGGGCCACATGATGTCACCAGTAGTAGAAGGTCCACATGATGTCACCATTAGTAGAAGGTCCACATGATGTCACCAGTAGTAGTAGTAGGGCCACATGATGTCACCAGTAGTAGAAGGTCCACATGATGTCACCAGTATTAGAAGGTCCACATGGTGTCACCAGTAGTAGTAGTAGGGCCACATGATGTCAGCATTAGTAGAAGGTCCACATGATGTCACCAGTAGTAGTAGGGCCACATGATGTCACCAGTAGTAGAAGGTCCACATAATGTCACCAGTAGTAGTAGGGCCACATGATGTCACCAGTATTAAAAGGTCCACATGATGTCACCATTAGTAGTAGTAGAAGGTCCACATGATGTCACCATTAGTAGAAGGTCCACATGATGTCACCAGTAGTAGTAGTAGTAGGGCCACATGATGTCACCAGTAGTAGAAGGTCCACATGATGTCACCAGTAGTAGTAGGGCCACATGATGTCACCAGTAGTAGTAGGGCCACATGATGTCACCAGTAGTAGAAGGTCCACATGATGTCACCAGTAGTAGAAGGGCCACATGATGTCACCAGTAGTAGTAGTAGTAGGAGGGCCACATGATGTCAGCAGTAGTAGTAGGGCCACATGATGTCAGCAGCAGTAGAAGGTCCACATGATGTCACCATAAGTAGAAGGTCCACATGATGTCACCAGTAGTAGTAGTAGTAGGGCCACATGATGTCACCAGTAGTAGTAGTAGTAGGGCCACATGATGCCACCAGTAGTAGTAGTAGAAGGTCCACATGATGTCACCAGTAGTAGTAGTAGAAGGTCCACATGATGTCACCAGTAGTAGTAGTAGTAGGGCCACATGATGTCACCAGTAGTAGTAGTAGTAGGGCCACATGATGTCACCAGTAGTAGTAGTAGAAGGTCCACATGATGTCACCAGTAGTAGTAGTAGTAGAAGGTCCACATGATGTCACCAGTAGTAGTAGTAGTAGGGCCACATGATGTCACCAGTAGTAGTAGTAGTAGGGCCACATGATGTCACCAGTAGTAGTAGTAGAAGGTCCACATGATGTCACCAGTAGTAGTAGTAGTAGGGCCACATGATGTCACCAGTAGTAGTAGTAGAAGGTCCGCATGATGTCACCAGTAGTAGTAGTAGTAGGGCCACATGATGTCACCAGTAGTAGTAGTAGTAGGGCCACATGATGTCACCAGTAGTAGTAATAGAAGGTCCACATGATGTCACCAGTAGTAGTAGTAGGGCCACATGATGTCACCAGTAGTAGTAGTAGTAGGGCCACATGATGTCACCAGTAGTAGTAGTAGTAGAAGAGCCACATGATGTCACCAGTAGTAGTAGTAGTAGGGCCACATGATGTCACCAGTAGTAGTAGTAGTAGGGCCACATGATGTCACCAGTTGTAGTAGTAGTAGGGCCACATGATGTCACCAGTAGTAGAAGGTCCACATGATGTCAGCAGCAGTAGAAGGTCCACATGATGTCTCCCTTAGTAGAAGGTCCACATGATGTCACCAGTAGTAGTAGTAGTAGAAGGTCCACATGATGTCAGCAGTAGTAGTAGTAGTAGAAGGTCCACATGATGTCACCAGTAGTAGTAGTAGTAGTAGGGCCACATGATGTCAGCAGTAGTAGAAGGTCCACATGATGTCACCAGTAGTAGTAGTAGTAGTAGAAGGTCCACATGATGTCACCAGTAGTAGTAGTAGTAGTAGGGCCACATGATGTCAGCAGTAGTAGAAGGTCCACATGATGTCACCAGTAGTAGTAGTAGTAGTAGAAGGTCCACATGATGTCAGCAGCAGTAGAAGGTCCACATGATGTCACCATTAGTAGAAGGTCCACATGATGTCACCAGTAGTAGAAGGTCCACATGATGTCACCAGTAGTAGTAGTAGAAGGTCCACATGATGTCAGCAGTAGTAGTAGTAGTAGGGCCACATGATGTCAGCAGTAGTAGAAGGTCCACATGATGTCACCAGTAGTAGTAGTAGTAGGGCCACATGATGTCACCAGTAGTAGTAGTAGAAGGTCCACATGATGTCACCAGTAGTAGTAGAAGTAGGGCCACATGATGTCACCAGTAGTAGAAGGTCCACATGATGTCACCATTAGTAGAAGGTCCACATGATGTCACCAGTAGTAGTAGTAGAAGGTCCACATGATGTCACCAGTAGTAGTAGTAGTAGGTCCACATGATGTCACCAGTAGTAGTAGTAGTAGGGCCACATGATGTCACCATTAGTAGAAGGTCCACATGATGTTACCAGCCGTAGAAGGTCCACATGATGTCACCAGTAGTAGTAGTAGTAGGGCCACATGATGTCACCAGTAGTAGAAGGTCCACATGATGTCACCAGTAGTAGAAGGTCCACATGATGTCACCAGTAGTAGTAGTAGTAGGGCCACATGATGTCACCAGTAGTAGTAGGGCCACATGATGTCACCAGCAGTAGAAGGTCCACATGATGTCACCAGTAGTAGTAGTAGTAGGGCCACATGATGTCACCAGCAGTAGAAGGTCCACATGATGTCACCAGTAGTAGTAGTAGTAGGGCCACATGATGTCACCAGTAGTAGTAGGGCCACATGATGTCACCAGTAGTAGTAGTAGTAGGGCCACATGATGTCACCAGTAGTAGTAGTAGTAGGGCCACATGATGTCACCAGTAGTAGAAGGTCCACATGATGTCACCATTAGTAGTAGGGCCACATGATGTCACCAGTAGTAGTAGTAGTAGGGCCACATGATGTCACCAGTAGTAGAAGGTCCACATGATGTCACCAGTAGTAGTAGTAGTAGGGCCACATGATGTCACCAGTAGTAGAAGGTCCACATGATGTCACCAGTAGTAGAAGGTCCACATGATGTCACCAGTAGTAGAAGGTCCATATGATGTCACCAGTAGTAGAAGGTCCACATGATGTCACCAGTAGTAGAAGGTCCATATGATGTCACCAGTAGTAGAAGGTCCACATGATGTCACCAGTAGTAGAAGGTCCACATGATGTCACCAGGTTTTTGCTGCTCTACCCATGGTCGATCACACATGGGGGATGCCCTCTTCCTGCAGGTCAATCACACAGATCATGAATGTCCTCACTTGTGGTCAGCGACCACCTCCACCATCACCTGTGTTGCCCTTCCACAAATAGGACTGAGCAGGAGGAGAGATCAATCTAAAGGCTCAGATCTCAGGTCTCACATCTGCAATGGGAAATATCACCCCTCTCCAAAAACCCAATTACCCCAGAAGAAAAAACAATTGCCTGGTATCCAAGGAGGAGCCAAGCCTAGACTCTTATCCTCCATCTCTGGCCAACACTGGGCAAGCTTCTCCTTGAAGATGACCTTGAGTGATTGGTCCAGGACCTTCTCCTGTTGCTGACAGAAAACATCGTTATAACAATGTTCCCTCTCACTGCCATCCAGTGGTGTAATACTTGTCTCCCCCACATGGGGCAGTATTACATGCTCACCGATAAGACATACGACAATGGCATCCACCGTGTGAAGGTCATGAAGGTCTTTCTCCTGGGTCAGACTTGTCTAGTCGTCAACGATCTCTCACCAAGAGATACACTTCCCACGTGTGGCCTCTGAGAGACGCCGGACATTTCCATCTAGGGTAGAGCTAATATTCTTGCACATAGGGGGCAGTATTATAGTAGTTATATTCTTGTACATAGGGGGCAGTATTATAGTAGTTATATTCCTGTACATAGGGGGCAGTATTATAGTAGTTATATTCCTGTACATAGGGGGCAGTATTATAGTAGTTATATTCCTGTACATAGGGGGCAGTATTATAGTAGTTATATTCTTGTACATAGGAGGCAGTATTATAGTAGTTATATTCCTGTACATAGGGGGCAGTATTATAGTAGTTATATCCCTGTACATAGGGGGCAGTATTATAGTAGTTATATTCTTGTACATAGGGGGCAGTATTATAGTAGTTATATTCTTGTACATAGGGGGCAGTATTATAGTAGTTATATTCTTGTACATAGGGGTAGTATTATAGTAGTTATATTCCTGTACATAGGGGGCAGTATTATAGTAGTTATATTCCTGTACATAGGGGGCAGTATTATAGTAGTTATATCCCTGTACATAGGGGGCAGTATTATAGTAGTTATATTCTTGTACATAGGGGGCAGTATTATAGTAGTTATATTCCTGTACATAGGGGGCATTATTATAGTAGTTATATTCTTGTACATAGGGGGCAGTATTATAGTAGTTATATCCCTGTACATAGGAGGCAGTATTATAGTAGTTATACTCCTGTACATAGGGGGCAGTATTATAGTAGTTATATCCCTGTACATAGGGGATAGTATTATAGTAGTTATATTCTTGTACATAGGGGGCAGTATTATAGTAGTTATATCCCTGTACATAGGGGGCAGTATTATAGTAGTTATATTCCTGTACATAGGGGGCAGTATTATAGTAGTTATATTCCTGTACATAGGGGGCAGTATTATAGTAGTTATATTCTTGTACATAGGGGGCAGTATTATAGTAGTTATATCCCTGTACATAGGGGGCAGTATTATAGTAGTTATATTCCTGTACATAGGGGGCAGTATTATAGTAGTTATATTCTTGTACATAGGGGGCAGTATTATAGCAGTTATATTCCTGTACATAGGGGGCAGTATTATAGTAGTTATATTCCTGTACATAGGGGGCAGTATTATAGTAGTTATATTCCTGTACATAGGGGGCAGTATTATAGTAGTTATATTCCTGTACATAGGGGGCAGTATTATAGTAGTTATATTCCTGTACATAGGGGCAGTATTATAGTAGTTATATTCTTGTACATAGGGGGCAGTATTATAGTAGTTATATTCCTGTACATAGGGGGCAGTATTATAGTAGTTATATTCCTGTACATAGGGGGCAGTATTATAGTAGTTAAATCCCTGTACATAGGGGGGCAGTATTATAGTAGTTATATTCTTGTACATAGGGGGCAGTATTATAGAAGTTATATCCCTGTACATAGGGGGCAGTATTATAGTAGTTATATTCCTGTACATAGGGGCAGTATTATAGTAGTTATATCCCTGTACATAGGAGGCAGTATTATAGTAGTTATATTCCTGTACATAGGGGCAGTATTATAGTAGTTATATTCCTGTACATAGGGGGCAGTATTATAGTAGTTATATTCCTGTACATAGGGACAGTATTATTGTAGTTATATTCTTGTACATAGGGGGCAGTATTATAGCAGTTATATTCCTGTACATAGGGGGCAGTATTATAGTAGTTATATTCCTGTACATAGGGGGCGGTATTATAGTAGTTATATTCCTGTACATAGGGGGCAGTATTATAGTAGTTATATTCCTGTACATAGGGGCAGTATTATAGTAGTTATATTCCTGTACATAGGGGGCAGTATTATAGTAGTTATATTCCTGTACATAGGGACAGTATTATTGTAGTTATATTCTTGTACATAGGGGGCAGTATTATAGCAGTTATATTCCTGTACATAGGGGGCAGTATTATAGTAGTTATATTCCTGTACATAGGGGGCGGTATTATAGTAGTTATATACATGTACATAGGAGGCAGTATTATAGTAGTTATATTCTTGTACATAGGGGGCAGTATTATAGTAGTTATATCCCCGTACATAGGAGGCAGTATTATAGTAGTTATATTCTTGTACATAGGGGGCAGTATTATAGTAGTTATATTCTTGTACATAGGGGGCAGTATTATAGTAGTTATATTCTTGTACATAGGGGGCAGTATTATAGTAGTTATATTCTTGTACATAGGGGCAGTATTATAGTAGTTATATTCTTGTACATAGGGGCAGTATTATAGTAGTTATATCCCTGTACATAGGGGGCAGTATTATAGTAGTTATATCCCTGTACATAGGAGGCAGTATTATAGTAGTTATATTCTTGTACATAGGAGGCAGTATTATAGTAGTTATATTCTTGTACATAGGGGGCAGTATTATAGTAGTTATATCCCCGTACATAGGAGGCAGTATTATAGTAGTTATATTCTTGTACATAGGGGGCAGTATTATAGTAGTTATATTCTTGTACATAGGGGGCAGTATTATAGTAGTTATATTCTTGTACATAGGGGGCAGTATTATAGTAGTTATATTCTTGTACATAGGGGCAGTATTATAGTAGTTATATTCTTGTACATAGGGGCAGTATTATAGTAGTTATATCCCTGTACATAGGGGGCAGTATTATAGTAGTTATATCCCTGTACATAGGGGGAGTATTATAGTAGTTATATTCTTGTACATAGGGGGCAGTATTATAGTAGTTATATTCCTGTACATAGGGGGCAGTATTATAGTAGTTATATTCCTGTACATAGGGGGCAGTATTATAGTAGTTATATTCTTGTACATAGGGGGCAGTATTATAGTAGTTATATCCCTGTACATAGGGGGCAGTATTATAGTAGTTATATTCCTGTACATAGGGGGCAGTATTATAGTAGTTATATTCCTGTACATAGGGGGCAGTATTATAGTAGTTAAATCCCTGTACATAGGGGGGCAGTATTATAGTAGTTATATTCTTGTACATAGGGGGCAGTATTATAGTAGTTATATCCCTGTACATAGGGGGCAGTATTATAGTAGTTATATTCCTGTACATAGGGGCAGTATTATAGTAGTTATATCCCTGTACATAGGAGGCAGTATTATAGTAGTTATATTCCTGTACATAGGGGCAGTATTATAGTAGTTATATTCCTGTACATAGGGGGCAGTATTATAGTAGTTATATTCCTGTACATAGGGACAGTATTATTGTAGTTATATTCTTGTACATAGGGGGCAGTATTATAGCAGTTATATTCCTGTACATAGGGGGCAGTATTATAGTAGTTATATTCCTGTACATAGGGGGCGGTATTATAGTAGTTATATTCCTGTACATAGGGGGCAGTATTATAGTAGTTATATTCCTGTACATAGGGGCAGTATTATAGTAGTTATATTCCTGTACATAGGGGGCAGTATTATAGTAGTTATATTCCTGTACATAGGGACAGTATTATTGTAGTTATATTCTTGTACATAGGGGGCAGTATTATAGCAGTTATATTCCTGTACATAGGGGGCAGTATTATAGTAGTTATATTCCTGTACATAGGGGGCGGTATTATAGTAGTTATATACATGTACATAGGAGGCAGTATTATAGTAGTTATATTCTTGTACATAGGGGGCAGTATTATAGTAGTTATATCCCCGTACATAGGAGGCAGTATTATAGTAGTTATATTCTTGTACATAGGGGGCAGTATTATAGTAGTTATATTCTTGTACATAGGGGGCAGTATTATAGTAGTTATATTCTTGTACATAGGGGGCAGTATTATAGTAGTTATATTCCTGTACATAGGGGGCAGTATTATAGTAGTTATATTCCTGTACATAGGGGGCAGTATTATAGTAGTTATATTCTCGTACATAGGGGGCAGTATTATAGTAGTTATATACCTGTACATAGGAGGCAGCATTATAGTAGTTATATTCTTGTACATAGGGGGCAGTATTATAGTAGTTATATCCCCGTACATAGGAGGCAGTATTATAGTAGTTATATTCTTGTACATAGGGGGCAGTATTATAGTAGTTATATTCTTGTACATAGGGGGCAGTATTATAGTAGTTATATTCTTGTACATAGGGGGCAATTTTTATTAGTAAAAAACAAACAAAATACATTTTACATTCTTATCAGAATTTACAAGAAATCATAATTCCATTTATAATAACTTAAATGTCCATCACTGGTTTAAGGGGAAAAAAGTCAGAAATAAACAAAATAACATGATCAATCAGTATAGACTTATGTTCCTCCAAAACTTTCTATTCCCATCACTTTTCCCAATCTCTATGGATCTGATCCACCTGAGCTCAGACATAATAAGTGTGACTGCGGCCACGTGGTGGAAGGTCTCGCTGTGGATGGAGACTCGGGTCCTGTTGTGCCAGTGATAATACTTAATGATGGTGATAATGAGGTACATGGTCCCCCGGTCAATGTCCGTTATATGTGGTGTTACCCCATAGATGATCTCAGGGTATCTAAGGGACTGTAGACGTGGTATATTCAGCCTGCGGGACACCTCCTGCCATATCCGCCTCCCTCCCGGGCACTCGGTGGTAAAGTGCTCCATGGTCTCCTCCTGCTGACATCCTAAGGGGCACAAACGATCAGAAAGACTCAGGAATTTTAAATTTCCTCTAACAAAAAGCTTCCCATGCAGAGACAACCAGGCGATGTCAAAGAATTTGGCTGGAAGCCTCGGTCCATTAAGGAACTTCAGACTCTCCTGCAGGGTGGCCGTTGTGCAGTCCCTCAGAGCTGGCTGTAACGAATAAAAGGTCCTACAGACACTGGTATAGAGATCCCTCCTGGTCTTACTCTCCAATAATGTTTTGTCTAGCCTCCACTTTTTCATGCACCTGAGACCATACTCCAGGTACTGGGGGAGGAAGCCAGGAGTCCATCGGCCCCTCTTGAGACTGCCGCCTCGCACCCAAGACTCTGCAAAAGGCAATATCCAGTCCCTGACACTACTTACCCACAGGAGATCATTGTTTGAGTCCAGGCAACCAAAATTAACTTTCAGAAACATGGAGTCAAAGAACACCCTTGGATTTAACATATCCAGTCCACCCTCTCTCCTCTGCAGGTAGGTGATCCCTCTTTTTACTGGGTTCAGCCTGTTCCCCCACAAAAGCTGGAAGAACAGGCTAAAGAGCCTAGCGGAGAAAGATTCTGGCAAAGGAAAGACGACAGAGACGTAGAGGAAGACAGGGACCAGGTAAGTCTTCATCAGAGTAACCCTTTCTCTATAGGTCAGCCTCCAGTTCTTCCATCGCTGAACCTTTGCATTTCCGGCTTCCAACTTCTCTTCCCAATTTAGCTTGGCATTATCTTCCCTCCCAAATTTCACCCCAAGGATCTTAATATGGGTGGAGGCCTTGGCGAATTGTGGCAGATCAAAGCCAGGAGCAGTATCCAATGTCCAGAAAGCTTGACTCTTCTCAAGGTTAACCAGAGACCCGGAGGCCTCTGAGTAGCTTCTGATGGCTGCAGATAACATCTCCACCTCACGAGGTTCAGATATCACCACAGTCACATCATCCGCGTAGGCGACTACCTTCAAAGGCAAGCACCGGGGGACCGGAACCCCCCGAAAATCGCACCACTGCAGTGATCGCAGAAACAAGTCTATGGCAAACACATACAGCAGTGGACTCAGGGGGCAGCCCTGTCGCACCCCGGCCTCTACTTCAAAAGTGTCCCCCTGCCAACCATTGATCAGAGGAAAGCTCTTCGCCTCTCTGTACAAAGTTTTCAGCCAATCTATAAATTGTCCCGGAATACCGTACTTTGACAAAGTGGCCCATAGATAATCGTGATCAACCCTGTCAAAGGCTTTAGCCTGGTCCAGACCTACAACATATCTCCCACACCTCAGAGCTTTACATCTCTCAAACATCTCCCTTATCGAGAGGACTGCTCCAGAGATGTTCCGCCCTCTTACTGTGCCGTACTGAGAGCCTGCCAACAGTGCCGGGGACAAACAGACTAACCTAGAAAACAGAATCTTTGCCAGAATCTTCCGGTCGACATTCAAGAGGGCGATCGGCCTCCAGTTCTTGATGTCACTAGGCTCCTTACCTTTGGACAGCAGAATAAGGGAGGACACTCTCATAGATGGAGGCATCAGGTGATTTTCTAAACAATTAGTAAACACATCCACAAGGATTGGAGCCAAGAAGTCTCTAAATTTCTTATAGAATTCACATGTTATTCCATCAGGACCTGGTGCCTTCTTCAGATGTAACTTATCAATGGCCTCTTTAACCTCCTCCTCTGTTATTCCTGCTGTCAAAGGAGAAAAGTCCAAATCTTTAGTATCAGGGCCTGGAGTTGTCTCCAAGAATTGAGCCATTTTCTCTTTATCCAAAACCTTCCTCTGAAATAACTCAGCATAGTAGGATCTCACCACCCCCAGGATACCCTCCCGAGATTCCTGTAAAACTCCCTGGGAGTCAGTGAGACCTGTTATCGATTTCTTGGCCACACGTTCCCGGCAATTTTCATACGGATCGGGAACACCCAGTTTTCCGTAATCTCTCTCGATCACCAGGGACGTGTAGCGGCTGTACTGATACTGCTTTATTTCAGACTTCAGTCGGTCAATTTTCTGTTTGTCCCCCCCTCCCGCCGAATACAGTGACTCCAATTCTCTCCGCAGCTTGAGATACTGGCTGTACTTACTCTTACCCTTCTTCACTGACAGTCTCTTCAAGAGGGACCTGATCTCCTCCTTGACGTTCTCCCACCAGTCAGATATGTTATCATAGAAGTCCTGTCTCTGGAGCTGGTCCTGAAAAAGGGAGTGGATACAATTCTGGACATATACATCATCCAGGATGCTAGAATTGAACCTCCATAACCCCCGACCAATGTCCGAGTGGTTAGAGGCTCCCATACAAAAAAATAACGCCAGGTGATCAGAATATGGGACGACTCTCTCGCTCATCCCACTAACAGTCTCCGAGGGACTCACAAAAGCCATATCGATCCTGCTGTGTCTGTCAGCACAGGAGTAGGTGTACTTAGGTGTCCTACCATCCAGGGTGAATACATCACATAGATCGGCCTGTGATATGATGCTCTTTAGGACTTTGGAGTCTCTGACCACTGCTCTGCCCGAGGACCTGTCACCTGATGTCATGGTAACATTGAAATCACCCGCCATTATCACAGGGATAGAGGTAAAAAGATACTGCTTCACCTCATTGAACAGCTGGATTCTCTCTGTCACTGTCTGTGGGCCATAGATGTTAATCAGCCGGAGCCGCCTACCATGGATGGTCACCTCTAGCACCAGGCACCTCCCCATAGCGACCTCCGTCAGCCTGTGCACCGTCACGTCTGTGGTGTTAAACAGTATGGCGACCCCGGCGTACGGCTCCACAGCCAGTGACCAGTAAGAAGGACCAGACCGCCACTCACGCTCAGCCTCACGGAGATGCCCCAAGGTGGTCAGACGGGTCTCCTGCAGGAAGATGACATCAGCGCCCAGATATCTTAGGTGGTCATATACAGCGTGTCTGGTCCTTCTTACTTTAATGCTGTTGACGTTGCTGGAAGCAACTTTTAGAGAGAACCCAGCCATTACAATGATAAAGAGCAGAGCAGTGACCCCCATCATCATATGTCAGAGTCATCCTCCCCCTGTCTACCACCTGTCTCCATGTCTGACTCCACAGCGGTATCTTCAGGAGGGGGCTTCTTTTTAGTTGGGGGGTCCCCTATGTCCACCTCACACTCATTGTCAATACGTTCCAGCTCTCGCTCATAATCCCCATCTGACTCTGACAGAGCATCAAACCGGTTGCCAAGGACCATGACCCCAGTATCACCACTGGACTTCCTCCTGGTCTTAGGCTCCGCACTGTACTCCTCAGGCTTACGGGAGGATTTGTCTTTTTTCTTTCTTTTTTTCTTCTTTACCTCCTCATAATCACCAGGTGCTACAGAGGTGGCTGCCTGAGGCTGCTCCTGGATGACAACCTCCATACTCCCCTGAGTGCTCCCTGACCGCTGAGGTTCTTGAGCAGTTTTACCTGAGCCCTGTTGTACTTCCCGCCTAGTCAGAATTTGTCCTGACAGCATGGCCTCCTCCTCTAAGGCGTCTGCCTCCTGGACTATCTCATCATCTGAGAAGTCTCTAGCAATGTTATGCCAGGCCTCCGGGCAATCCTTGTGTGGGTGGCCCATCTCACCACATAGATTACACTTGACCTTCTCACAGCTGGCACTGAGATGGCCGACCTCCCCGCACAGATTACATTTTACCACTGTACATATTTTAGCCACATGCCCGATCTTACCACATCTGAAGCACTTCCGTGGCTGCCCTGGGTAGAAACAGACGCCTTTCTCTCTACCAATGAAGAAGGAGTTAGGGAGGTGTAGGGTGATGTTATTGTACTGTCTCAGCTTTACTAGAACCTTCCACCCTCCAGTCCAGATACCGTCGGCGTCTCTATTCTTGGTGAGGTCAGACACAAGATCACAATGGCGCCTGAGCCACACCAGAATGTCCTGAGGAGGAACCGACTCGTTCCAAAAGATGATATTCACCACTACGGTACCTGGCCTGGATATGGGGACAAACGTGAATTTACACCAGCCATCGGTGTCCCCGAACCGGGGGAGTTTATCCCAGAACCTGTCCAGACTAGACATGAGCTTGAAGCTGACATCATAGCCCTGTCTGTCTGGAAGGTTTATGACCGCCAGGATGTCATCTGGGGAGAACCCCATTTGGCCGCACAGGAGATCCCGGACCACAAACCTCCTATCCGGGAGATCTTCCTTAGCGCCTCTGATCTTAAAGCGCACCACGTTCCTCCTCTTAAACGCCTGCCCTGAGTAGTGTGCGCCAGAGGTGAAGGAGGGAGCGCCGCGGCTCCAGGCGTTTTTAGGAGGCTCCTGACGGGGCTCACTCTGGGTATTGGGCGGAGGGTCTGAAGTAGAGGAACCTGACTCATCTGGGGGGCTCGATGTTAAAGGGGGGAAGTCACACACATCATCCTGTACAACCCCCTGCCCCCCATCCACCGGTGGCTGCACCTCCCAGATAGACTGAGGGTCCCCTCCATCCCCCAACCCCTCAGCCACATCAATACGTCCAGCAATGTCCCCAGTCTCTGTCACTACAGCACAATTCTGGGTCACCGCATCACCATGACGCATGGATGGAAGTCCACTGTCTTGCTGCACAGTCTCTGCTGGGACCTGTGGTACTACAGCATTTTTATTCAGGCCTGCTGCGGGGATCTGCGGCTGCTCTTGTGTCTGTCCCTTCTGGAATGAGAAACTTGCAGGTTTCAATACTTGGGGTGACACTTTGTGGGGTGCATCAAGTCCTGCTTGTGCTGCAGGGGCCCGGGGTCCAGGGTTACAGCTCTGCTTCTGCTGGGCAAAGCGCTCCCTGTTCTTATAGGACTCGGCCAGGGGTCCCATCCTCTCCAGAACACAGTCCATGTCCCTGACCACCACCGCCAGCTCCTTACTTAGCGCCTGCAGCTTACTATTATACAGGGCGCTGCTCTCTGGGTGCGCAGTCCTCAGGCTATACATACAGTCTATCTGCATCTGCAGCATCTGCTTGTGGTGACTTAGCTCCCCCATCCTCCTTACCAGTGCCGGGATCTCCTCCGCCATCTGCAGCTCAGGCGCTCGGGTGGTCTCTTTCACCTGCCGTGCTGGTTGCTGTAGTCCTCCAGGCTGCCTGGGTGTAACCATCTCCTGCCTTGGCTTCTCAGGTTTGCTGCCTGTAATGGCCGGGCCTGAGACTGAGGCTGGATCACTCTGTGCAGAGACACTCTGCGGCTTTGCTGCTGACCTGGTGCGGCCTGTGCAGGCCATGCTGGACACAACCTCTCTCTGCTGCAGGTTTTCTTGCAGGGTTTGTCTTTCCAGAGATCTTCTCCGCTGTCTGGGTGCAGGAGTGGGGGGCTGTGCACCTGCTGCCTGACCTGTACTCAGCTGCTTCATTATCTGTGCTCCTCCATGCTGTCCGGGCTGGGATCTGCCTTCACTTTCACTCAATTTCTTTTCTTCTTTCTTCATAACATTAACGTCACTCACAAACTGGCTGCTGCTCTGCTGGCGGCTAACTCTGGGATTTACATCCCCATCAGAATTAGTGAGGGAGATTTCTCCCGGTGTAGGCCTGGAAGCCTGGGCCTTGCTTGGGGAAGTTCCCCACCCAGGGTGGCCCCGCCCTGGGCTGTCTCCAGGCATCAGGAGACTCAGGAGCTCTGCTCACACACAACCTCCCAGCAAGGGGGCAGTATTATAGTAGTTATATTCCTGTACATAGGGGGCAGTATTATAGTAGTTATATTCCTGTACATAGGGGGCAGTATTATAGTAGTTATATTCCTGTACATAGGGGGCAGTATTATAGTAGTTATATTCTCGTACATAGGGGGCAGTATTATAGTAGTTATATTCTTGTACATAGGGGGCAGTATTATAGTAGTTATATTCTTGTACATAGGGGCAGTATTATAGTAGTTATATTCTTGTACATAGGGGCAGTATTATAGTAGTTATATCCCTGTACATAGGGGGCAGTATTATAGTAGTTATATCCCTGTACATAGGGGGAGTATTATAGTAGTTATATTCTTGTACATAGGGGGCAGTATTATAGTAGTTATATTCTTGTACATAGAGGGCAGTATTATAGTAGTTATATTCTTGTACATAGGGGGCAGTATTATAGTAGTTATATTCTTGTACATAGGGGGCAGTATTATAGTAGTTATATTCTTGTACATAGGGGGCAGTATTATAGTAGTTATATTCTTGTACATAGAGGACAGTATTATAGTAGTTATATTCTTGCACATAGGGAGCAGTATTATAGTAGTTATATTCTTGTACATAGGGGGCAGTATTATAGTAGTTATATTCTTGTACATAGGGGGCAGTATTATAGTAGTTATATTCTTGTACATAGGGGCAGTATTATAGTAGTTATATTCCTGTACATAGGGGGCAGTATTATAGTAGTTATATTCTTGTACATAGGGGGCAGTATTATAGTAGTTATATTCCTGTACATAGAGGGCAGTATTATAGTAGTTATATTCCTGTACATAGAGGGCAGTATTATAGTAGTTATATTCCTGTACATAGGGGGCAGTATTATAGTAGTTATATTCCTGTACATAGGAGGCAGTATTGTAGTAGTTATATTCTTGTACATAGGGGGCAGTATTATAGTAGTTATATTCTTGTACATAGGGGGCAGTATTATAGTAGTTATATTCTTGTACATAGGGGGCAGTATTATAGTAGTTATATTCTTGTACATAGGGGGCAGTATTATAGTAGTTATATTCCTGTACATAGGGGGCAGTATTATAGTAGTTATATTCTTGTACATAGGGGGCAGTATTATAGTAGGTATATTCTTGTACATAGGGGGCAGTATTATAGTAGTTATATTCCTGTACATAGGGGGCAGTATTATAGTAGTTATATTCTTGTACATAGGGGGCAGTATTATAGTAGTTATATTCCTGTACATAGGGGGCAGTATTATAGTAGTTATATTCCTGTACATGGGGGCAGTATTATAGTAGTTATATTCTTGTACATAGGGGGCAGTATTATAGTAGTTATATTCTTGTACATAGGGGGCAGTATTATAGTAGTTATATTCCTGTACATAGGGGGCAGTATTATAGTAGTTATATTCCTGTACATAGGGGGCAGTATTATAGTTTTTATTTTCCTGTACATAGGGGGCAGTATTATAGTAGTTATATTCTTGTACATAGGGGGCAGTATTATAGTAGTTATATCCCTGTACATAGGGGGCAGTATTATAGTAGTTATATTCCTGTACATAGGGGGTAGTATTATAGTAGTTATATTCCTGTACATAGGGGGCAGTATTATAGTAGTTATATTCTTGTACATAGGGGGCAGTATTATAGTAGTTATATTCTTGTACATAGGGGGCAGTATTATAGTAGTTATATTCCTGTACATAGGGGGCAGTATTATAGTAGTTATATTCCTGTACATAGGGGGCAGTATTATAGTAGTTATATTCCTGTACATAGGGGGCAGTATTATAGTAGTTATATTCCTGTACATAGGGGGCAGTATTATAGTAGTTATATTCCTGTACATAGGGGGCAGTATTATAGTAGTTATATTCCTGTACATAGGGGGCAGTATTATAGTAGTTATATTCCTGTACATAGGGGGCAGTATTATAGTAGTTATATTCTTGTACATAGGGGGCAGTATTATAGTAGTTATATTCCTGTACATAGGGGGCAGTATTATAGTAGTTATATTCTTGTACATAGGGGGCAGTATTATAGTAGTTATATTCCTGTACATAGGGGGCAGTATTATAGTAGTTATATTCTTGTACATAGGGGGCAGTGTTATAGTAGTTATATTCCTGTACACAGGGGGCAGTGTTATAGTAGTTATATTCCTGTACATAGGGGACAGTATTATAGTAGTTATATTCCTGTACATAGGGGGAAGTATTATAGTAGTTATATTCCTGTACATAGGGGGCAGTATTATAGTAGTTATATTCTTGTACATAGGGGGCAGTATTATAGTAGTTATATTCCTGTACATAGGGGGCAGTATTATAGTAGTTATATTCTTGTACATAGGGGGCAGTATTATAGTAGTTATATTCCTGTACATAGGGGGCAATTTTTATTAGTAAAAACAAACAAAAATTTACAATACATTCTTGTCAGAATGAAAAATAAAACAATTATTTAACAGAGATTAAACACATCAGCAAAATAATGAATTTAGAGTAACTTCAAATTAAAAAGTCCATCACTGGTAATAAGGAAAAAAATAAATAAACAGAATTCCATGAATATGATCCATCACTGTAGATTTATGTTCCTCCATAACTGAACGTTCTGGCTCTTTTTCCTGAACTCTAATGATTGGATCCACCTCAGCTCTGACAGTATCTGTGTGACTGCGGTCATGGGCTGGAAGGACTCATTATGGACGGACACTCTGGTCCTGGTGTGCCAGTGGTAGTATTTAGTTACTGTGATGATGAGGTACATGGTCCCCCTGTCGATGCCGGCTACCTGTGGTGTCACCCCATAGATTATGTCCGGGTAGGTCAGAGACTGCAGTCTAGGTATCCTAAGCCTGCGGGACACCTCCTGCCATATCCGCCTCCCTCCCTGGCACTCGGTAATGAAGTGCTGCATCGTCTCCTCCTGCTGACAACCCAAGGGGCACATACGGTCTGAGACACTTAAAAACTTTAAATTACCCCTAACAAAAAGCTTCCCGTGCAGTGATAGCCAAGCAATGTCGAATAGTTTTGCAGGGAGCCTAGGACTATTGAGGAGCTTCAGACTCTCCTGCAGGGTGGCCGTTGTGCAGTCCCTCAGAGCTGGCTGTAAAGTATAAAAGGTCCTACAGACACTCATATAAAGGTCCTTCCTGGTCTTACTCTCCAGATAGGTCTTATCTATTCTCCACTTTTTCACACACCTGAGACCAAACTCCAGATACTGGGGGAGGAAGCCAGGAGTCCACCGACCCCTCTTGAGACTGCCGCCTCGCACCCAAGACTCTGCAAAAGGCAATATCCAGTCCCTGACACTACTTACCCACAGGAGACCATTATTTGAGTCCAAGCTTCCAAAATTAACTTTCAGAAACATGGAGTCAAAAAATACCCTTGGATTTAACATATCCAGTCCACCCTCTCTCCTCTGCAGGTAGGTGATCCCTCTTTTTACTGGGTTCAACCTGTTCCCCCATAAAAGCTGGAAGAACAGGCTAAAGAGCCGAGCGGAGAAAGATTCTGGCAAAGGAAAGACGACAGAGACGTAGAGGAAGACAGGGACCAGGTAAGTCTTCATCAGAGTAACCCTTTCTCTATAGGTCAGCCTCCAGTTCTTCCATCGCTGAACCTTTACATTTCCGGTATCCAACTTCTCTTCCCAATTTAGTTTGGCATTATCTTCCCTCCCGAATTTAACCCCAAGGATCTTAATATGGGTGGAGGCCTTGGCGAACTGTGGCAGATCAAAGCCAGGAGCAGTGTCCAATGTCCAGAAAGCTTGACTCTTCTCAAGGTTGACCAGAGACCCGGAGGCCTCTGAGTAACTTCTGATGGCTGCAGACAACATCTCCACCTCACGAGGTTCAGATATCACCACAGTCACATCATCCGCGTAGGCGACTACCTTCAAAGGCAAGCAATGGGGGACCGGCACCCCCTGAAAATCACACCGCTGCAGTGATCGCAGAAACAAATCTATGGCAAACACATACAGCAGTGGACTCAGGGGGCAGCCCTGTCGCACCCCCGCCTCTACTTCAAAAGTGTCCCCCTGCCAACCATTAATCAGAGGAAAGCTCTTCGCCTCTCTATATAAAGTTCTCAGCCAATCTATAAATTGTCCCGGAATACCGTACTTTGACAAAGTGGCCCATAGATAATCGTGATCAACCCTGTCAAAGGCTTTAGCCTGGTCCAGACCTACAACATATCTCCCACACCTCAGAGCTTTACATCTCTCAAACATCTCCCTTATCGAGATGACTGCTCCAGAGATGTTCCGCCCTCTTACTGTGCCGTACTGAGAGCCTGCCAACAGTGCCGGGGACAAACAGACTAATCTAGAGAAGAGGATTTTTGCCAGAATCTTCCGGTCGACATTCAAGAGGGCGATCGGCCTCCAGTTCTTGATGTCACTAGGCTCCTTACCTTTGGACAGCAGAATAAGGGAGGACACTCTCATGGATGGAGGCATCAGGTGATTCTCTAGACAATTTGTAAATACATCCACAAGGATCGGGGCTAAGAGGTCTCTGAACTTCTTATAAAATTCACATGTTATACCATCAGGACCTGGTGCCTTCTTCAGATGTAACTTATCAATGGCCTCTTTAACCTCCTCCTCTGTTATTCCTGCTGTCAAAGGAGAAAAGTCCAAATCTCTAGTATCAGGGCCTGGAGTTGCCTCCAAGAATTGAGCCATTTTCTCTTCATCCAAAACCTTCTTCTGAAATAACTCAGCATAGTAGGATCTCACCACCCCCAGGATACCCTCCCGAGATTCCTGTAAAACTCCCTGGGAGTCAGTGAGACCTGTGATCGATTTTTTTGCCACACGTTCCCGGCAATTTTCATATGGATCTGGAACCCCCAGAGTCCCGTAATCCCGTTCTACAACAAGAGACGTGTAGCGGCTGTACTGATACTGCTTTATCTCAGATTTCAGTCGGTCAATCTTTTGTTTGTCCCCCCCTCCCGCCGAATACAGTGACTCCAATTCTTTCCGCAGCTTGAGATACTGGCTGTACTTACTCTTACCCTTCTTCACTGACAGTCTCTTTAAGAGGGACCGGATCTCCTCCTTGACGTTCTCCCACCAGTCAGATATATTGTCGTAGAAGTCTACTCTCTGGAGCTGGTCCTGAAAAAGGGAGTGAACACAATTCTGGACACAGACATCATCCAGGATGCTAGAATTGAGCCTCCATAACCCCCGACCAATGTCCGAGCGGTTAGAGGCTCCCATACAAAAAAATAACGCCAGGTGATCAGAATATGGGACAACTCTCTCGCTCATCCCACTAACAGTCTCTGAGGGACTCACAAACGCCATATCTATCCTACTGCTCCTGTCAGCACATGTGTAGGTGTACTTGGGTTTCCTGCCACCCAGGGTAAACACATCACATAAATGGGCCTGTGATATGATGCTCTTTAGGACTTTGGAGTCTCTGACCACTGCTCTGCCTGAGGACCTGTCACCCGATGTCATGGTAACATTGAAATCACCCGCCATTACTACAGGGATTGAGGTAAATAGATATTGTTTCACCTCATGGAACAGCTGGATTCTCTGTGTCACTGTCTGTGGGCCATAGATGTTGATCAGCCGGAGCCGCCTACCATGGATGGTCACCTCTAGCACCAGGCACCTCCCCATAGCGACCTCCGTCAGCCTGTGCACCGTCACGTCTGTGGTGTTAAACAGTATGGCGACCCCGGCGTACGGCTCCACAGCCAGTGACCATTAAGAAGGACCAGACTGCCACTCACGCTCAGCCTCACGGAGATGCCCTAAGGTGGTCAGACGGGTCTCCTGCAGGAAGATAACATCAGCGTCCAGATATCTCAGGTGGTCATATACTGCGTGTCTGGTCCTTCTTACTTTAATACTGTTAACATTGCTAGAAGCAACTCTTAGAGAGAATCCAGCCATCATAAGGAAACAGAAAAACAGAGCAGCGACCCCCATCATCATGAGTCAGAGTCAGATTCCCTCTGCCTACCACCAGTCTCCATGTCTGACAGGGGGTCTCCAGCTTCAGAAGAAGGGGGCTTCTTTTTTGTCGGAGGGTCTTCTGTATCCCCGTCACACTCATTATCGATGCGTTCTAACTCACGCTCAAAATCTCCATCTGACTCTGATAAGACATCATATCTGTTGGAAAGGACCATGACCCCGGCATCACCACTGGATTTTTTCATGGTCTTAGACCCTGCACCATACTCTGTCTCAGGCTTACGGGAGGATTTGTCTTTTTTCTTTCTTTTGTTCTTTTTGGCCTCCTCATATTCGGTAGTAGATGTTATAGAGGCTGCTGCCTGAGGCTGGTCCTGAGTGACAACCTCCATATTCTGCTGAGTGCGGACTGCTCTCTGAGGTTCTGGCGCAGTATCACCTGACCCCTGCTGTACCTCCTGCCTAGTTAGTATTTGACCTGACATCAAGGCCTCCTCCTCTAAGGCGTCTGCCTCCTGTACTATCTCGTCATCAGAGAAATCCCTGGCGATGTTATGCCAGGCCTCCGGGCAATCCTTGTGTGGGTGGCCCATCTCACCGCACAGATTACACTTGACTGTCTCGCAGTTGGCGCTGAGATGGCCGACCTCCCCACACAGGTTGCACTTTACTACTGTGCATACTTTGGCCACATGACCGATCTTACCGCATCTAAAACACTTTCTCGGCTGCCTGGGATAGAAGCAGACGCCTTTCTCTCTGCCTATGAAGAAGCTGTTGGGGAGGTGCAGGGTGATGTTATTATACTGGCGCAACTTTACCAGAACCTTCCACCCTCCAGTCCAGATACCGTAGGCGTCTCTATTCTTGGTGAGGTCAGACAGCAGATCACAATGGCGCCTGAGCCACACCAGAATATCCTGAGGGGGAACAGACTCGTTCCAGAAGATGACATTAACCACCACAGTACCTGGCCTGGATATGGGGACAAACGTGAACTTACACCAGCCATCGGTGTCCCCGAACCGGGGGAGTTTATCCCAGAACCTGTCCAGACTAGACATGAGCTTAAAGCTGACATCATAGCCCTGTCTGTCTGGAAGGTTGATGACTGCCAGGATGTCATCAGGCGTGAACCCCATCTGGCTGCACAGGAGATCCCGGACCACAAACCTCCTATCTGGGAGATCTTCCTTTGCGCCTCTGTTCTTAAAGCGCACCACGTTCCTCCTCTTAAACGCCTGCCCGGAGTATTGTGCACTGGAGGTAAAGGAGGGAGCGCCGCGGCTCCAGGCATTTCTAGGAGGCTCTTGATGGGGTTCACTCTGGCTATTAGGGGGAGGGTCTGATCTAGGGGGATCTGACTTATTTGGGGGGCTTGATGTTAGAGGGGGGAAATCACATACATCATCCTGTACAACCCCCTGCGCCCCATCCACCTCTATGCTATTATTAGATGGTTGCATATCCCAGACAGACTGAGGGTCCCCTCCATCCCCCAACCCCTCAGGTTCATCAGAATGTCCCCCAGTCTCGGTCACAGCAGCACAGATCTCCTGGGACAGTGCATCAGTCTGACACACAGAGGAAAATGCTTTGTCTTGCTGCTGCACAGTCACTGCTGGGACTTGTTGTACCACATCCTCATGCTCTTCCTCAGCGACTGCTGCAGAGGTCTGCGGCTGATCCTGCGACTGTCCCTTTTGGAAGGAGAAACTAGCAGGTTTCAGTACAGGTGTTGTAACACGGGGCGCATCTGGGATCTTGGGTCTGGGGTCACAGCTCTGCCTCTGCTGTGAGAAGCGCTCCCTATTCTGATATGTCTCAGCCAGGGGTCCCATCTTCTCCAGAAGACAGTCCACATACCTCCCAACATTTGGGAAAAGGAAAGAGGGACAAAATGGCGGCACGCGTAGCGTGCCGCGGCGATCCCCCTAAGCCACACCCCCAATCACTCCCTGGCCACGCCCCAAATTTTAACCATATTAAAAATAATAAAAATCATAATTTAAAAAAAAAAAAAAATTATCCTCATTGGGATTTGAACCCAGAACCTGCAGTGTCCATGTACAATAATAACACAGCGCCCCAACCCACTGAGCTATAACCTCAGTGATTAACAAGTGGAGAATTTTGGTAACTAAGAACTATATACTGCCTTGGTATTTAGGGAGGGATCTTCTCAGATTATTGTAATTATTGAGACTATTATTATTATTATTATTATTATTGAGATGATTATTATTATTTTTACCATTATTAATAATCATCTCCATAATAATAAAATTTATAATAATAATAATAATAATAGTCTGAATAATTACAATAATAATCTCTGAGAAGATCCCTCTCTATATATCAGTGCATTAGTCTGTGTCACAGTGTAACAGTGGCAGATAACATGTCTTAGTTACCAGAAATCCTCAGCTCTGTATCACTGGGCTTATAGCTCAGTTAGTTAAGCTCCTGTCTGCAGTGCACAGGGTCCCAGGTTCGAATCTCAGCCTGGCCAAAACTTTATTTAATTTAATTATATAAAGAGCTTGTGTCTGGGGAAGCCCTGGAGACCATATATGGACAGATAGAGATCTGAGCTGATGACGTGGTCCCTGCTCTCCGGCTGAGCCGACACTTCTCTGAAAAGGATTCCCTGCCCGATGTCTGCTCTGGGGAACCCTAGGAGATGCAGTGACCATATATGGACAGATACTGATCTGACCTGATGACGTGGTCCCTGCTCTCTCTGCTAAGCCGACACTTCTCTGAAAAGGATTCCCTGCCCGATGTCTGCTCTGGGGAACCCTAGGAGATGCAGTGACCATATATGGACAGATCTGAAGCTGATGACGTGGTCCCTGCTCTGCGCTAAGCCCGACACTTCTCTGAAAAGGATTCCCTGCCCGATGTCTGTAGAAGCCATTCTGTACTGTGAGTTCAGACTTTCAAAGTATTTACTATGCGGACACAGCGCCGGGACAAAGCGGGACCTGGGGGGAAAATTCGTGACAATATCATAGCTGCCCGTGACGCGGGGCAGGGGTACGAAAAGCGGGAAAGTCCCGGCAAAATCGGGACGGTTGGGAGCTATGCAGTCCATGTCCCTCACCACCTGTGCCAGCTCTATGCTCAGTGAGTGCAGCTTGGTATCATACAGTCTCTTACTCTCTGGATGTGCAGTTTCCAGGTTATACATACAGTCTATCTGCATCTGCAGCATTTCCTTATGGTGGCTAAGCTCCCCCATCCTCCTTACCAGTCCTGGGATCTCCTCTGCTAGCCTCAGCTCAGGCGCTCGCACGGTCTCCTTCCCCTGCTGCGCTGGTCGGGGTGCTGCTCCAGGTGGTCTAGGAGCACCCGTCTCCTTTGCAGCTCCAGTCTTTCTGCCTGCAGTGGCAGAGCTTGTGGCCTGTTCACACTGTGCAGGGACACTCAGCGGCTTAGCTGTAGATCTTGTGCGGCCTGTAGCGGCCATGCTGGACACCACATCCTTCTGCAGTAAGTTCTCTTGCAGGGTTTGTCTCTCCAGAGAAGTTCTTCTCTGTCTGGGTGCAGGAGTGGGGGGCTGTGCACCTGCTGCTCGTCCTGCACTCACCACCTGTGCTGCTCCATGCTGGCCGGGCCTGGGACTCACTTCCATCATTGCTTCACTCACTTTGTTTTCTTGTATCTTCTTTACAACAACCATATTCTGCTGACTTTCTTCCTTACAAACGACTCTGGGATTTCCATCCCTTGTAGAAATTGTATGGGAGTTTTCTCCCGGTGTAGGCCTGGAAGCCTGGGCCTTGCTTGGGGAATCTCCCCACCCAGGGTGGCCCCGCCCTGGGCTCGCTCCAGACATCAGGAGACTCAGGAGCTCAGCTCTAACACAACCTCCCAGCAAGGGGGCAGTATTATAGTAGTTATATTCTTGTACATAGGGGGCAGTATTATAGTAGTTATATTCTTGTACATAGGGGGCAGTATTATAGTAGTTATATTCCTGTACATAGGGGGCAGTATTATAGTAGTTATATTCCTGTACATAGGGGGCAGTATTATAGTAGTTATAGTCTTGTACATAGGGGGCAGTATTATAGTAGTTATATCCCTGTACATAGGGGGCAGTATTATAGTAGTTATATTCTTGTACATAGGGGGCAGTATTATAGTAGTTATAGTCTTGTACATAGGGGGCAGTATTATAGTAGTTATATCCCTGTACATAGGGGGCAGTATTATAGTAGTTATATTCTTGTACATAGGGGGCAGTATTATAGTAGTTATATTCCTGTACATATGAGGCAGTATTATAGTAGTTATATTCCTGTACATAGGGGGCAGTATTATAGTAGTTATATTCTTGTACATAGGGGGCAGTATTATAGTAGTTATATTCTTGTACATAGGGGGCAGTATTATAGTAGTTATATTCCTGTACATAGGGGGCAGTATTATAGTAGTTATATTCCTGTACATAGGGGGCAGTATTATAGTAGTTATAGTCTTGTACATAGGGGGCAGTATTATAGTAGTTATATCCCTGTACATAGGGGGCAGTATTATAGTAGTTATATTCTTGTACATAGGGGGCAGTATTATAGTAGTTATAGTCTTGTACATAGGGGGCAGTATTATAGTAGTTATATCCCTGTACATAGGGGGCAGTATTATAGTAGTTATATTCTTGTACATAGGGGGCAGTATTATAGTAGTTATATTCCTGTACATAGGGAGCAGTATTATAGTAGTTATATTCTTGTACATAGGGGGCAGTATTATAGCAGTTATATTCCTGTACATAGGGGGCAGTATTATAGTAGTTATATCCCTGTACATAGGGGGCAGTATTATAGTAGTTATATTCCTGTACATAGGGTGCAGTATTATAGTAGTTATATTCTTGTACATAGGGGGCAGTATTATAGTAGTTATATTCCTGTACATAGAGGGCAGTATTATAGTAGTTATATTCCTGTACATAGGGGGCAGTATTATAGTAGTTATATTCCTGTACATAGGAGGCAGTATTGTAGTAGTTATATTCTTGTACATAGGGGGCAGTATTATAGTAGTTATATTCTTGTACATAGGGGGCAGTATTATAGTAGTTATATTCTTGTACATAGGGGGCGGTATTATAGTAGTTATATTCTTGTACATAGGGGGCAGTATTATAGTAGTTATATCCCTGTACATAGGGGGCAGTATTATAGTTTTTATTTTCCTGTACATAGGGGGCAGTATTATAGTAGTTATATTCTTGTACATAGGGGGCAGTATTATAGTAGTTATATCCCTTTACATAGGGGGCAGTATTATAGTAGTTATATTCCTGTACATAGGGGGCAGTATTATAGTAGTTATATTCTTGTACATAGGGGGCAGTATTATAGTAGTTATATTCTTGTACATGGGGGGCAGTATTATAGTAGTTATATTCCTGTACATAGGGGGCAGTATTATAGTAGTTATATTCTTGTACATAGGTGGCAGTATTATAGTAGGTATATTCTTGTACATAGGGGGCAGTATTATAGTAGTTATATTCCTGTACATAGGGGGCAGTATTATAGCAGTTATATTCCTGTACATAGGGGGCAGTATTATAGTAGTTATATTCCTGTACATTGGGTGCAGTATTATAGTAGTTATATTCTTGTACATAGGGGGCAGTATTATAGTAGTTATATTCCTGTACATAGAGGGCAGTATTATAGTAGTTATATTCCTGTACATAGGGGGCAGTATTATAGTAGTTATATTCCTGTACATAGGAGGCAGTATTGTAGTAGTTATATTCTTGTACATAGGGGGCAGTATTATAGTAGTTATATTCCTTTACATGGGGGGCAGTATTATAGTAGTTATATTCCTGTACATAGGGGGCAGTATTATAGTAGTTATATTCCTGTACATAGGGGGCAGTATTATAGTAGTTATATTCTTGTACATAAGGGGCAGTATTATAGTAGTTATATCCCTGTACATAGGGGGCAGTATTATAGTAGTTATATTCCTGTACATAGGAGGCAGTATTATAGTAGTTATATTCCTGTACATAGGGGGCAGTATTATAGTAGTTATATTCTTGTACATAGGGGGCGGTATTATAGTAGTTATATTCTTGTACATAGGGGGCAGTATTATAGAAGTTATATCCCTGTACATAGGGGGCAGTATTATAGTAGTTATATCCCTGTACATAGGGGGCAGTATTATAGTAGTTATATTCCAGTACATAGGGGGCAGTATTATAGTAGTTATATTCCTGTACATAGGGGGCAGTATTATAGTAGTTATATTCCTGTACATAGGGGGCAGTATTATAGTAGTTATATCCCTGTACATAGGGGGCAGTATTATAGTAGTTATATTCCTGTACATAGGGGGCAGTATTATAGTAGTTATATTCTTGTACATAGGGGGCAGTATTATAGTAGTTATATTCCTGTACATAGGGGGCAGTATTATTGGTGGTATATTCTTGTACATAGGGGGCAGTATTATAGTAGTTATATTCCTCTACATAGGGGGCAGTATTATAGTAGTTATATTCTTGTACATAGGAGGCAGTATTATAGTAGTTATATTCCTGTACATAGGGGGCAGTATTATAGTAGTTATATTCCTGTACATAGGGGGTAGTATTATTGGTGGTATATTCTTGTACATAGGGGGCAGTATTATAGTTGCTTTGTAAGAAGGAGCAGACGCGGCACATCCTCTAAAACGTTGATATTTATTGGAACATATTAAAAAAGTTGCGGCAGGTAGGGGTGTCGCCTACGCGTTTCGAGCACATCCGTGCTCTTAGTCATGGCATATCATCTACTACATGAGTAAAACATTTAAAACCATCATCCACCAATCACCGTTCAGGGGGGTGTGTACACACACGTGATAGACGACGTCACAGGAGGAGTGTGCCTCCTGCGTCGTCATCGCACGGATGTGATCCACCTACATAGGTAATGTACTTGAATAACAACATATAAATATATAATACAACGTAAACTTCAACTATATAAGTTGTCCTCTAGAGATAAGACATTGACACACATAACAGGATATAATATGAGTTCGTAGCGGTGTCTTACATTAGCAAAAATTTTTTAGGGGGTGTGTGCACCTATGCAGCGAACAGCGTCATAAGGGGAGAGTGTACCTCCCGTGCTGTCGCTGCACAGGTGTAATACACCTGCATACATGATGTACTGTGAAAAACATATATAATATAACGTAGGTTTTGATCGGATAAGGAAAACTTCCAAAATATTAAAGAACGGAACATGATGTACATAGATGTATGGCGTTCAGTATCATAAACATTTGGCCTAAAAAATACAATGTCAGTTGTGATATGACAATATAATAAACATGGCGTACAAGGGTTTAAAGATCTGTTTATCAGGAGGCATGTATAATTCATAATGTTTAACAGTATGGATACCTATTTTCAATAGAAAAGAGAAACATCTGATCTTATATTGAGACCTATAGGAATTCTGGTACCCAGTTTAAAGATCCAGAAGGCTTCACGTCTTAAAAGTGTCCTGCGCCTGTCTCCTCCTCTTTTCCCCCTCTGTACTTTTTCTATACCAAAGAAACGGAAAGCAGATACATCACCTGCATGGGTAGAAGAAAAATGTCTGGACGCTCCAGACATATTACTCTCCATGTTTTTAGAACAATCTCGGAGGTGCTCTGCAATACGTGTCTTCAATTTCCTAGTGGTACAACCCACATAGGATACATCACATGTTTCACACCGAATAATGTAGATTATAAATGTGGAATCGCAGTATTATAGTAGTTATATTCCTCTACATAGGGGGCAGTATTATTGGTGGTACATTTCCCCAGTACATTCATTTGGAGGTGATTCTCAGCATCTTGAGAAGTTCCTCTCAGGTCTGATGGTAGGGATGACCTCTGGGAAATACTGGGATTCCATGTGACCTTGGACGCGGTGTCTTGTGTGCGTGACCTTTGGCTCCTGTATCAGGGATGATGCTATCAGTGGTTACTAGCAGGAGCTGCTCTTCCACCTACATTCCAGGAGGAGATAGTGCGGAGCGCTGCACTTTGTCCTCACTACACACCCTCAGCCTTCAAGAACACACGACCTCTGACTCCCCATCATCTCCCAACATCTCCATGTGTAACATTATTACACGTTTTACTGCGACCATAACCACCAGAGGAGAAGTCTACATGGCCGGCAGAATGCCACCAACCTGTCATACAGGAACACACCACCAGCACCACGCTGGACCAGGCTGGAAGATCAAGCAGAAGCACTAATTCAATGTGACCCCTCATCACTACAAATATCCATGGACCCCATAGAACCAATTAGACTGATGGCCCCGCCCCCATCATCACCAATAGCAAAACAGAACCTTCCCAGGGGTCATGATCCTTGACCTTGAGGGTCCATATCTCACCATCCACCACAACAGAAAATGTGAGGCCACCATCATGTTGTAGATGATCCTCTTGGCTACTTATCCACATACTATGTGCAGGGTGTGTACTATGTGCAGGGGGTATACTATGAGCAGTGTGTACTATGTGCAGGGTGTGTACTATGTGCAGGGTGTGTACTATGTGCAGGGAGTGTACTATGTGCAGGGGGTGTACTATGTGCAGGAGGTGTACTATGTGCAGTGTGTACTATGTGCAGGGTGTGTACTATGTGCAGGAGGTGTACTATGTGCAGGAGGTGTACTATGTGCAGGGGGTGTACTATGTGCAGGGTGTGTACTATGTGCAGGAGGTGTACTATGTGCAGGGTGTGTGCTATGTGCAGGGTGTGTACTATGTGCAGGAGGTGTACTATGTGCAGGGTGTGTACTATGTGCAGGGTGTGTACTATGTGCAGGGGGTGTACTATGTGCAGTGTGTACTATGTGCAGGGTGTGTACTATGTGCAGTGTGTACTATGTGCAGGGGGTGTACTATGTGCAGTGTGTACTATGTGCAGGGTGTGTACTATGTGCAGGGTGTGTACTATGTGCAGGTGGTGTACTATGTGCAGTGTGTACTATGTGCAGGGTGTGCACTATGTGCAGGGTGTGTACTATGTGCAGTGTGTACTATGTGCAGGGTGTGTATTATGTGAAGGGTGTGTACTATGTGCAGGGTGTGTACTATGTGCAGGGGGTGTGTGCTATGTGCAGGAGAAGTACTATGTGCAGTGTGTACTATGTGCAGGGTGTGTACTATGTGCAGGGTGTGTACTATGTGCAGGGGGTGTGCTATGTGCAGTGTGTACTATGTGCAGGGTGTGTACTATGTGCAGGGGGTGTACTATGTGCAGGGGGTGTGTGCTATGTGCAGGGGGTGTACTATGTGTAGGGGGTGTACTATGTGCAGGGGGTGTGTGCTATGTGCAGGGTGTGTACTATGTGCAGTGTGTACTATGTGCAGGGTGTGTACTTTGTGCAGGGGGTGTGCTATGTGCAGTGTGTACTATGTGCAGGGTGTACTATGTGCAGGGTGTGTACTATGTGCAGGGTGTGTACTATGTGCAGGGGGTGTACTATATGCAGGGGGTGTACTATGTGCAGTGTGTACTATGTGCAGAGTGTGTACTATGTGCAGTGTGTACTATGTGCAGGGTGTGTACTTTGTGCAGGGGGTGTGCTATGTGCAGTGTGTACTATGTGCAGGGTGTACTATGTGCAGGGTGTGTACTATGTGCAGGGTGTGTACTATGTGCAGGGGGTGTGTGCTATGTGCAGGAGGAGTACTATGTGCAGTGTGTACTATGTGCAGGGTGTGTACTATGTGCAGGGTGTGTACTATGTGCAGGGGGTGTGCTATGTGCAGTGTGTACTATGTGCAGGGTGTGTACTATGTGCAGGGGGTGTACTATGTGCAGGGGGTGTGTGCTATGAGCAGGGGGTGTACTATGTGCAGGGGGTGTACTATGTGCAGGGGGTGTGTGCTATGTGCAGGGTGTGTACTATGTGCAGTGTGTACTATGTGCAGGGTGTGTACTTTGTGCAGGGGGTGTGCTATGTGCAGTGTGTACTATGTGCAGGGTGTACTATGTGCAGGGTGTGTACTATGTGCAGGGTGTGTACTATGTGCAGGGGGTGTACTATATGCAGGGGGTGTACTATGTGCAGTGTGTACTATGTGCAGAGTGTGTACTATGTGCAGTGTGTACTATGTGCAGGGGGTGTACTATGTGCAGTGGGTGTACTATGTGCAGGGTGTACTATGTGCAAGGGGTGTACAATGTGCAGGCGGTGTACTTTGTGCAGGGGGTGTACTATGTGCAGGGTGTGTACTATGTGCAGGGGCTGTGCTATGTGCAGGGGGTGTACTATGTGCAGGGTGTGTACTATGTGCAGGGTGTGTACTATGTGCAGGAGGTGTACTATGTGCAGGGGGTGTACTATGTGCAGGGTGTGTACTATGTGCAGGGTGTGTACTATGTGCAGGGGGTGTACTATGTGCAGGGTGTACTATGTGCAGGGGGTGTACTGTGTGCAGGGGGTGTACTATGTGCAGGGGTGTACTATGTGCAGGGGGTGTACAATGTGCAGGGGGTGTACTATGTGTAGCGTGTACTTTGTGCAGGGGGTGTACTATGTGCAGGGGGTGTACTATGTGCAGGGGGTGTGTACTATGTACAGGGTGTACTATGTGCAGGGTGTACTATGTGCAGGGGGTGTACTATGTGCAGGGGGTGTACTATGTTCAGGGGGTGTACTATGTGCAGGTGGGTGTAATATGTGAAGGGGGTGTACTATGTGCAGGGGGTGTACTATGTGCAGGGGGGTGTACTGTGTGCAGGGTATGTACTATGTGCAGGGTGTACTATGTGCAGGGTGTGTACTATGTGCAGGGTGTGTACTATGTGCAGGGGATGTACTATGTGCAGGGTGTGTACTATGTGCAGGCGGTGTACTATGTGCAGGGGGTGTACTTTGTGCAGGCGGTGTACTATGTGCAGGGGGTGTACTATGTTCAGGGTGTGCACTATGTGAAGGGTGTGTACTATGTGCAGCGGGTGTACTATGTGCAGTGTGTACTATGTGCAGTGTGTACTATGTGCAGGGTGTACTATGTGCAGGGGGTGTACTATGTGCAGGGGGTGTACTATGTGTAGGGTGTGTACTATGTGCAGGGGGGTACTATGTGCAGGGAGTGTATTTAGTGCAGGGGGTATGTACTATGTGCAGGGGGTGTATTATGTGCAGGGGTGTATTATGTGCAGGGGGTGTACTATGTGCAGGGGGTGTATTATGTGCAGGGGTGTATTATGTGCAGGGAGTGTACTATGTGCAGGGGGTATGTATTATGTGCAGGGCCCAGTCATCAGAGCCCAATCATCAGAGCCCAATCATCAAAGCGCAGTCACCAGAGCCCAATCATCAGACCCCAGTCACCAGAGCCCGGTCACCAGAGCCCAGTCATCAGAGCCCAGTCATCAGAGCCCGGTCACCAGAGGGCAGTCAACAGAGCCCAGTCACCAGAGTGCAGTCATTAGAGTGCAGTCACCAGAGCCCAATCACCAGAGCCCAGTCACCAGAGCCCGGTCAACAGAGCGCAGTCACCAGAGCCCAGTCGTCAGAGCCCGGTCACCAAAGCCCAATCATCAGAGCCCAGTCCTCAGAGCCCAGTCATCAGAGCCCAGTCACCAGAGCCCAGTCATCAGAGCCCAATCCTCAGAGCCCAGTCATCAGAGCCCAGTCACCAGAGCCCGGTTATCAGAGCCCGGTCACCAGAGCCCGGTCATCAGAGCCCGGTCAACAGAGCCCGGTCATCAGAGCCCAGTCACAAGAGCCCAGTCACCAGAGCCAAGTCACCAGAGCCCGGTCACCAGAGCCCAGTCACCAGAGCCCAATCATCAGAGCCCAATCACCAGAGCCCGGTCACCAGAGCACAGTCACCATAGCCCATTCATCAGAGCCCCGTCATCAGAGCCCAGTCATCAGAGGCCAGTCATTAGAGCCCAGTCATCAGAGCCCAATCACCAGAGCCCACTCATCAGAGCCCAATCACCAGAGCCCGGTTATCAGAGCCCGGTCACCAGAGCCCGGTCATCAGAGCCCAATCACCAGAGCCCAATCACCAGAGCCCGGTCATCAGAGCCCAGTCACCAGAGCCCGGTCATCAGAACCCAGTCATCAGAGCCCAGTCATCAGAGCCCGGTCACCAGAGCCCAGTCACCAGAGCCCAGTCACCAGAGCCCAATCATCAGAGCCCAGTCACCATAGCCCGGTCACCATAGCCCGGTCACCAGAGCACAGTCACCAGAGCCCGGTCACCAGAGCCCAGTCACTAGAGCCCAGTCACCAGACCCCAATCATCAGAGCCCCCTCATCAGAGCCCAGTCATCAGAGCCCAATCACCAGAGCCCGGTCACCAGAGCCCAGTCACCAGAGCCCAATCATCAGAGCCCAATCACCAGAGCCCGGTCACCAGAGCACAGTCACCATAGCCCATTCATCAGAGCCCCGTCATCAGAGCCCAGTCATCAGAGGCCAGTCATTAGAGCCCAGTCATCAGAGCCCAATCACCAGAGCCCACTCATCAGAGCCCAATCACCAGAGCCCGGTTATCAGAGCCCGGTCACCAGAGCCCGGTCATCAGAGCCCAATCACCAGAGCCCGGTCATCAGAGCCCAGTCACCAGAGCCCGGTCATCAGAACCCAGTCATCAGAGCCCAGTCATTAGAGCCCAGTCACCAGAGCCCGGTCACCACAGCCCGGTCACCAGAGCCCAGTCACCACAGCCCGGTCACCAGAGCCCAGTCACCAGAGCCCGGTCATCAGAGCCCAGTCAGCAGAGCCCAGTCATCAGAACCCAATCACCAGAGCCCAGTCACCAGAGCCCAGTCACCAGAGCCCGGTTATCAGAGCCCGGTCACCAGAGCCCGGTCATCAGAGCCCAATCACCAGAGCCCACTCATCAGAGCCCAATCACCAGAGCCCGGTTATCAGAGCCCGGTCACCAGAGCCCGGTCATCAGAGCCCAATCACCAGAGCCCGGTCATCAGAGCCCAGTCACCAGAGCCCGGTCATCAGAACCCAGTCATCAGAGCCCAGTCATCAGAGCCCAGTCACCAGAGCCCGGTCATCAGAGCCCAGTCAACAGAGCCCAGTCATCAGAGCCCAATCACCAGAGCCCGGTCACCAGAGCCCAGTCACCAGAGCCCAGTCACCAGAGCCCAATCATCAGAGCCCAGTCACCAGAGCCCGGTCACCATAGCCCGGTCACCAGAGCACAGTCACCAGAGCCCGGTCACCAGAGCCCGGTCACCAGAGCCCAGTCACCAGACCCCAATCATCAGAGCCCCCTCATCAGAGCCCAGTCATCAGAGCCCAATCACCAGAGCCCGGTCACAAGAGCGCAGTCACCAGAGCCCGGTCACCAGAGCCCAGTCACTAGAGCCCAGTCACCAGAGCCCAATCATCAGAGCCCAGTCACCAGAGCCCGGTCACCATAGCCCGGTCACCAGAGCACAGTCACCAGAGCCCGGTCACCAGAGCCCGGTCACCAGAGCCCAGTCACCAGACCCCAATCATCAGAGCCCCCTCATCAGAGCCCAGTCATCAGAGCCCAATCACCAGAGCCCGGTCACAAGAGCGCAGTCACCAGAGCCCGGTCACCAGAGCCCAGTCACCAGAGCCCAATCATCAGAGCCCAGTCACCAGAGCCTGGTCACCAGAGCACAGTCACCAGAGCCCGGTCACCAGAGCCCAATCACCAGAGGCCGGTTATCAGAGCCCGGTCACCAGAGCCCGGTCATCTGAGCCCAATCACCAGAGCCCGGTCATCAGAGCCCAGTCATCAGAGCCCAGTCATCAGAGCCCAGTCACCAGAGCCCGGTCACCAGAGCCCGGTCACCAGAGCCCAGTCACCACAGCCCGGTCACCAGAGCCCAGTCACCAGAGCCCGGTCATCAGAGCCCAGTCAACAGAGCCCAGTCATCAGAGCCCAATCACCAGAGCCCAGTCACCAGAGCCCAATCACCAGAGCCCGGTTATCAGAGCCCGGTCACCAGAGCCCGGTCATCAGAGCCCAATCACCAGAGCCCACTCATCAGAGCCCAATCACCAGAGCCCGGTTATCAGAGCCCGGTCACCAGAGCCCGGTCATCAGAGCCCAATCACCAGAGCCCGGTCATCAGAGCCCAGTCACCAGAGCCCGGTCATCAGAACCCAGTCATCAGAGCCCAGTCATCAGAGCCCAGTCACCAGAGCCCGGTCACCACAGCCCGGTCACCAGAACCCAGTCACCACAGCCCGGTCACCAGAGCCCAGTCACCAGAGCCCGGTCATCAGAGCCCAGTCAACAGAGCCCAGTCATCAGAGCCCAATCACCAGAGCCCAGTCACCAGAGCCTGGTCACCAGAGCGCAGTCACCAGAGCCTGGTCACCAGAGCCCAGTCACCAGAGCCCAGTCACCAGAGCCCAATCATCAGAGCCCAGTCAACAGAGCCCGGTCACCATAGCCCGGTCACCAGAGCACAGTCACCAGAGCCCGGTCACCAGAGCCCGGTCACCAGAGCAGAGTCACCAGACCCCAATCATCAGAGCCCCCTCATCAGAGCCCAGTCATCAGAGCCCAATCACCAAAGCCCGGTCACAAGAGCGCAGTCACCAGAGCCCGGTCACCAGAGGCCAGTCACCAGAGCCCAATCATCAGAGCCCAGTCACCAGAGCCTGGTCACCAGAGCACAGTCACCAGAGCCCGGTCACCAGAGCACAGTCACCAGAAAACAGTCACCAGAGCCCGGTCACCAGAGCCCGGTCACCAGAGCGCAGTCACCAGAGCCCAGTCACCAGAGCCCAGTCACCAGAGCCCAGTCACCAGAGCCCAATCATCAGAGCCCAGTCACCAGAGCCCGGTCACCATAGCCCGGTCACCAGAGCACAGTCACCAGAGCCCGGTCACCAGAGCCCGGTCACCAGAGCCCAGTCACCAGACCCCAATCATCAGAGCCCAGTCATCAGAGCCCAGTCATCAGAGCCCAGTCATCAGAGCCCAATCACCAGAGCCCGGTCATCAGAGCCTGGTCACCAGAGCCCGGTCATCAGAGCCCAGTCATCAGAGCCCAATCATCAAAGCGCAGTCACCAGAGCCCAATCATCAGACCCCAGTCATCAGAGCCCAGTCATCAGAGCCCAGTCATCAGAGCCCAATCACCAGAGCCCGGTCATCAGAGCCTGGTCACCAGAGCCCGGTCATCAGAGCCCAGTCATCAGAGCCCAATCACCAGAGCCCGGTCACAAGAGCGCAGTCACCAGAGCCCGGTCACCAGAGCCCAGTCACCAGAGCCCAATCACCAGAGCCCGGTCATCAGAGCCTGGTCACCAGAGCCCGGTCATCAGAGCCCAGTCATCAGAGCCCAGTCATCAGAGCCCAATCACCAGAGCCCAGTCATCAGAGCACAGTCACCAAAGCCCAGTCACCAGAGCCCAGTCACCAGAGCCCGGTCATCAGAGCCCAATCACCAGAACCCAGTCACCAGAGCCCAGTCATCAGAGATCAGAGCCCAGTCATCAGAGCCCAATCGCCATAGCCCAGTCATCAGAGCTCAGAGCCCAATCACCAGAGCCCAGTCACCAGAGCACAGTCACCAGAGCCCAGTCACCAGAGCCCGGTCATCAGAGCCCAATCACCAGAGCCCAGTCACCAGAGCCCAGTCACCAGAGCCCAGTCACCAGAGCCCAGTCATCAGAGCTCAGAGCCCAATCACCAGAGCCCGGTCACCAGAGCCCGGTCACCAGAGCCCGGTCATCAGAGCCCGGTCACCAGAGCCCGGTCACCAGAGCCTGGTCACCAGAGCCCGGTCATCAGAGCCCAGTCATCAGAGCCCAGTCACCAGAGCCCAGTCACCAGAGCCCGGTCATCAGAGCCCAATCACCAGAGCCCAGTCACCAGAGCCCAGTCATCAGAGCTCAGAGCCCAATCACCAGAGTCCGGTCACCAGAGCCCAGTCATCAGAGCCCAGTCATCAGAGCCCGGTCGCCAGAGCCCGGTCACCAGAGCCCAGTCACCAGAGCCCAGTCACCAGAGCCCAGTCACCAGAGCCCAGTCACCAGAGCCCAGTCACCAGAGCCTGGTCACCAGAGCCCAGTCACCATAGCCCAGTCACCAGAGCCCGGTCGCCAGAGCTCGGTCACCAGAGCACAGTCACCAGAGCAAAGTCACCAGAGCCCAGTCACCAGAGCCCAGTCACCAAAGCCCAGTCATCAGAGCCCAATCACCAGAGCCCAGTCACCAGAGCCCAATCATCAGAGCCCGGACGCCAGAGCCCGGTCACCAGAGCCCAGTCACCAGAGCCCAGTCACCAGAGCCCGGTCACCAGAGCCCGGTCACCAGAGCCCAGTCACCAGAGCCTGGTCACCAGAGCCCAGTCACCATAGCCCAGTCACCAGAGCCCGGTCGCCAGAGCTCGGTCACCAGAGCACAGTCACCAGAGCAAAGTCACCAGAGCCCAGTCACCAGAGCCCAGTCACCAAATCCCGGTCATCAGAGCCCAATCACCAGAGCCCAGTCACCATAGCCCAGTCACCAGAGCCCGGTCGCCAGAGCCCAGTCACCAGAGCCCAGTCACCAGAGCCCAGTCACCAGAGCCCAGTCATCAGAGCTCAGAGCCCAATCACCAGAGCCCGGTCACCAGAGCCCGGTCACCAGAGCCCGGTCATCAGAGCCCGGTCACCAGAGCCCGGTCACCAGAGCCCGGTCACCAGAGCCTGGTCATCAGAGCCCGGTCATCAGAGCCCAGTCACCAGAGCCCAGTCACCAGAGCCCGGTCATCAGAGCCCAATCACCAGAGCCCAGTCACCAGAGCCCAGTCATCAGAGCTCAGAGCCCAATCACCAGAGTCCGGTCACCAGAGCCCAGTCATCAGAGCCCAGTCATCAGAGCCCGGTCGCCAGAGCCCGGTCACCAGAGCCCAGTCACCAGAGCCCAGTCACAAGAGCCCGGTCACCAGAGCCCAGTCACCAGAGCCCAGTCACCAGAGCCTGGTCACCAGAGCCCAGTCACCATAGCCCAGTCACCAGAGCCCGGTCGCCAGAGCTCGGTCACCAGAGCACAGTCACCAGAGCAAAGTCACCAGAGCCCAGTCACCTGAGCCCAGTCACCAAAGCCCGGTCATCAGAGCCCAATCACCAGAGCCCAGTCACCAGAGCCCAATCATCAGAGCCCGAACACCAGAGCCCCGTCATCAGTGCCCAGTCATCAGAGCCCAGTCATCAGAGCCCAGTCATCAGAGCCCAATCACCAGAGCCCAATCACCAGAGCCCGGTCACAAGAGCGCAGTCACCAGAGCCCGGTCACCAGAGCCCAGTCACCAGAGCCCAATCATCAGAGCCCAGTCACCAGAGCCCGGTCACCAGAGCACAGTCACCAGAGCCCGGTCACCAGAGCCCGGTCACCAGAGTGCAGTCACCAGAGCGCAGTCACCAGAGACCGGTCACCAGAGCCCGGTCACCAGAGCGCAGTCACCAGAGCCCGGTCACCAGAGCCCAGTCACCAGAGCCCAGTCACCAGAGCCCAGTCACCAGAGCACAGTCACCAGAGCCCGGTCACCAGAGCCCGGTCACCAGAGCCCGGTCACCAGAGCCCGGTCATCAGAGCCCGGTCACCAGAGCCCGGTCACCAGAGCCTGGTCACCAGAGCCCGGTCATCAGAGCCCAGTCATCAGAGCCCAGTCACCAGAGCCCAGTCACCAGAGCCCGGTCATCAGAGCCCAGTCACCAGAGCCCGGTCACCAGAGCCCGGTCACCAGAGCCCGGTCACCAGAGCCCGGTCATCAGAGCCCGGTCACCAGAGCCCGGTCACCAGAGCCTGGTCACCAGAGCCCGGTCATCAGAGCCCAGTCACCAGAGCCCAGTCACCAGAGCCCAGTCACCAGAGCCCGGTCATCAGAGCCCAATCACCAGAGCCCAGTCACCAGAGCCCAGTCATCAGAGCTCAGAGCCCAATCACCAGAGTCCGGTCACCAGAGCCCAGTCATCAGAGCCCAGTCATCAGAGCCCGGTCGCCAGAGCCCGGTCACCAGAGCCCGGTCACCAGAGCCCAGTCACCAGAGCCCAGTCACCAGAGCCTGGTCACCAGAGCCCAGTCACCATAGCCCAGTCACCAGAGCCCGGTCGCCAGAGCTCGGTCACCAGAGCACAGTCACCAGAGCAAAGTCACCAGAGCCCAGTCACCAGAGCCCAGTCACCAAAGCCCAGTCATCAGAGCCCAATCACCAGAGCCCAGTCACCAGAGCCCAATCATCAGAGCCCGGACGCCAGAGCCCGGTCACCAGAGCCCAGTCACCAGAGCCCAGTCACCAGAGCCCGGTCACCAGAGCCCGGTCACCAGAGCCCAGTCACCAGAGCCTGGTCACCAGAGCCCAGTCACCAGAGCCCAGTCACCAGAGCCCGGTCGCCAGAGCTCGGTCACCAGAGCACAGTCACCAGAGCAAAGTCACCAGAGCCCAGTCACCAGAGCCCAGTCACCAAATCCCGGTCATCAGAGCCCAATCACCAGAGCCCAGTCACCATAGCCCAGTCACCAGAGCCCGGTCGCCAGAGCCCAGTCACCAGAGCCCAGTCACCAGAGCCCAGTCACCAGAGCCCAGTCATCAGAGCTCAGAGCCCAATCACCAGAGCCCGGTCACCAGAGCCCGGTCACCAGAGCCCGGTCATCAGAGCCCGGTCACCAGAGCCCGGTCACCAGAGCCCGGTCACCAGAGCCTGGTCATCAGAGCCCGGTCATCAGAGCCCAGTCACCAGAGCCCAGTCACCAGAGCCCGGTCATCAGAGCCCAATCACCAGAGCCCAGTCACCAGAGCCCAGTCATCAGAGCTCAGAGCCCAATCACCAGAGTCCGGTCACCAGAGCCCAGTCATCAGAGCCCAGTCATCAGAGCCCGGTCGCCAGAGCCCGGTCACCAGAGCCCAGTCACCAGAGCCCAGTCACAAGAGCCCGGTCACCAGAGCCCAGTCACCAGAGCCCAGTCACCAGAGCCTGGTCACCAGAGCCCAGTCACCATAGCCCAGTCACCAGAGCCCGGTCGCCAGAGCTCGGTCACCAGAGCACAGTCACCAGAGCAAAGTCACCAGAGCCCAGTCACCTGAGCCCAGTCACCAAAGCCCGGTCATCAGAGCCCAATCACCAGAGCCCAGTCACCAGAGCCCAATCATCAGAGCCCGAACACCAGAGCCCCGTCATCAGTGCCCAGTCATCAGAGCCCAGTCATCAGAGCCCAATCACCAGAGCCCAGTCATCAGAGCCCAATCACCAGAGCCCGGTCACAAGAGCGCAGTCACCAGAGCCCGGTCACCAGAGCCCAGTCACCAGAGCCCAATCATCAGAGCCCAGTCACCAGAGCCCGGTCACCAGAGCACAGTCACCAGAGCCCGGTCACCAGAGCCCGGTCACCAGAGTGCAGTCACCAGAGCGCAGTCACCAGAGACCGGTCACCAGAGCCCGGTCACCAGAGCGCAGTCACCAGAGCCCGGTCACCAGAGCCCAGTCACCAGAGCCCAGTCACCAGAGCCCAGTCACCAGAGCCCGGTCACCATAGCCCGGTCACCAGAGCACAGTCACCAGAGCCCGGTCACCAGAGCCCGGTCACCAGAGCCCAGTCACCAGACCCCAATCATCAGAGCCCAGTCATCAGAGCCCAGTCATCAGAGCCCAGTCATCAGAGACCAATAACCAGAGCCCGGTCATCAGAGCCTGGTCACCAGAGCCCGGTCATCAGAGCCCAGTCATCAGAGCCCAATCACCAGAGCCCGGTCACAAGAGCGCAGTCACCAGAGCCCGGTCACCAGAGCCCAGTCACCAGAGCCCAATCATCAGAGCCCAGTCACCAGAGCCCAGTCACCAGAGCACAGTCACCAGAGCACAGTCACCAGAAAACAGTCACCAGAGCCCGGTCACCAGAGCCCGGTCACCAGAGCCCAGTCACCATACCCCAGTCATCAGAGCCCAGTCATCAGAGCCCAGTCATCAGAGCCCAGTCATCAGAGCCCAATCACCAGAGCCCGGTCATCAGAGCCTGGTCACCAGAGCCCGGTCATCAGAGCCCAGTCATCAGAGCCCAGTCATCAGAGCCCAATCACCAGAGCCCAGTCATCAGAGCACAGTCACCAAAGCCCAGTCACCAGAGCCCAGTCACCAGAGCCCGGTCATCAGAGCCCAATCACCAGAGCCCAGTCACCAGAGCCCAGTCATCAGAGATCAGAGCCCAGTCATCAGAGCCCAATCGCCATAGCCCAGTCACCAGTCATCAGAGCTCAGAGCCCAATCACCAGAGCACAGTCACCAGAGCCCAGTCACCAGAGCCCAGTCACCAGAGCCCAGTCACCAGAGCCCGGTCACCAGAGCCCGGTCATCAGAGCCCGGTCACCAGAGCCCGGTCACCAGAGCCTGGTCACCAGAGCCCGGTCATCAGAGCCCAGTCATCAGAGCCCAGTCATCAGAGCCCGGTCAGCAGAGCGCAGTCACCAGAGCCCAGTCATCAGAGCCCAGTCATCAGAGCCCGGTCACCAGAGCCTGGTCACCAGAGCCCGGTCATCAGAGCCCAGTCATCAGAGCCCGGTCAGCAGAGCGCAGTCACCAGAGCCCAGTCACCAGAGCCTGGTCACCAGAGCCTGGTCACAAAAACCCAATCACCAGAGCCCAGTCATCAGAGCCCAATCACCAGAGCCCGGTTATCAGAGCCCGGTCACCAGAGCTCAGTCACCAGAGCTCAGTCACCAGAGCCCGGTCATCAGAGCCCGGTCACCAGAGCCCGGTCACCAGAGCCCAGTCACCAGAGCCCGGTCACCAGAGCCCGGTCACCAGAGCCCAGTCATCAGAGCCCGGTCACCAGAGCCCAGTCACCAAAGCCCAGTCACAAGAGCCCGGTCACCAGAGCCCAGTCACCAGAGCCCAGTCACCAGAGCCTGGTCACCAGAGCCCAGTCACCATAGCCCAGTCACCAGAGCCCGGTCGCCAGAGCTCGGTCACCAGACCCCAGTCACCAGAGCCCAGTCATCAGAGCCCGGTCACCAGAGCCCAGTCACCAAAGCCCGGTCATCAGAGCCCAGTCACCAGAGCCCGGTTATCAGAGCCCGGTCACCAGAGCCCAGTCATCAGAGCCCAGTCACCAGAGCCCGGTTATCAGAGCCCGGTCACCAGAGCCCGGTCATCAGAGCCCGGTCACCAGAGGCCAGTCACCAGAGCCCGGTCACCAGAGCCCAGTCACCAGAGCCCAGTCACCAGAGCCCAGTCACCAGAGCCCAGTCATCAGAGATCAGAGCCCAGTCATCAGAGCCCAATCGCCATAGCCCAGTCACCAGTCATCAGAGCTCAGAGCCCAATCACCAGAGCCCGGTCACCAGAGCACAGTCACCAGAGCCCAGTCACCAGAGCCCAGTCACCAGAGCGCAGTCATCAGAGCCCAGTCATCAGAGCCCAGTCACCAGAGCCCGGTCACCAGAGCCTGGCCATCAGAGCCCGGTCACCAGAGCCCATTCACCAGAGTGCAGTCACCAGAGCGCAGTCACCAGAGCCCAGTCATCAGAGCGCTTTCACCAGTGCCCCGTCACCAGAGCCCGGTCACCAGAGCCCGGTCACCAGAGCCCAGTCATCGAGTCCTTTCATCAGGGCCCAGTCCCCAGAGCCCGGTCACCAGAGCGCAGTCACCAGAGCCTAGTCATTAGAGCCCTTTCACCAGTGCCCCGTCACCAGAGCCCGGTCACCAGAGCCCGGTCACCAGAGCCCAGTCATCAGAGCCCAGTTATCAGAGCCCAGTCATCAGAGCCCTTTCAGCAGTGCCCCGTCACCAGAGCCCGGTCACCAGAGCCCGGTCACCAGAGCCCAGTCATCCAGTCCTTTCATCAGGGCCCAGTCCCCAGAGCCCTGTCACCAGAGCCCAATCATCAGAGCCCGGTCATCAGAGCCCGGTCACCAGAGCCCGGTCACCAGAGCCCGGTCACCAGAGCCCAGTCACCAGAGCGCAGTCATCAGAGCCCAGTCACCAGAGCCCGGTCACCAGAGCCTGGTCATCAGAGCCCAGTCACCAGAGCCCAGTCACCAGAGCGCAGTCACCAGAGCCCAGTCATCAGAGCCCTTTCACCAGTGCCCGGTCACCAGAGCCCGGTCACCAGAGCCCGGTCACCAGAGCCCGGTCACCAGAGCCCGGTCACCAGAGCCCGGTCATCAGAGCCCAGTCATCAGAGCCCAGTCATCAGAGCCCTTTCACCAGTGCCCCGTCACCAGAGCCCGGTCACCAGAGCCCGGTCACCAGAGCCCAGTCATCGAGTCCTTTCATCAGGGCCCAGTCCCCAGAGCCCAATCATTAGAGCCCGGTCATCAGAGCCCGGTCACCAGAGCTCAGAGCCCAATCACCAGGACCCATCTCATTGCTCCGATCACCCGTTTCCAATCTTCTGCTGTCACCACAGCCCCCGCTTCTCTTGAAGTTGAGGTTTCTTCTCTTTTGAGGACCACCACTCCAGACTTGTGTAACGCGCCCGGCTCAGTGCTTTCCTGGACTCCCCTGGTCACTATGATGAAGCTTATGAGCTCCTCCACAGCCAGAACTCATAGACCTTGTGATGAGACGACTCATCCTGGACGTCCATCTCTTGGCTTGGGATGGACATGATGGAGTTTGGTGAATTCTTGGCTATTGATGAGCTGGATGTTGCTGTTTGTCTTTTCTTGGCTCCACGATTCTACTGGGAATCATCCTGATAATACGCTGAGGTATTAGGGAATCTGAGGACTGGTTGTAATTTGTAGATACAAGGAAAGGTTGTTCCAGCACCACAAGGAAAACCATAACTATGCAGCTACATGACAATAATCTGCATAACTAATCATATGCTAAATAGTTACAAGTCACATGAGAAGCCAAGAGGATGGTCTATAACATGATGGTGGCCTCACATTAAAATCTATACTGGATGGTGAGATATGGAGCCGGCAAGTGTAAGAGGAGATATAGGCACAATTAAGGGCAGTGTCTCAGTGGTCAGCACCACAGCTTTGCAGCCTGGTGGCTCAGTGATCAGCACTACAGCTTTGCAGCGATGGGGACCTGGGTTCAAGTCCTAGGGTCAACATCTGCAAAGAGTTTTTATGTTCTCTCCGTGTTTGCGTGGTTTTCCTCTAGTTTCCTCCCACACTCCAAAACCTACAGTTATTATTAATTATTACAAATAGAAGCTGCAGGAGATAATAAGAAGCTTCTATCTCACCCCACATGTTTTATTCCCATCAGTACAGGTCAGTACTGCTCTATAATGTCCTATTTGACCCTGCTGAAGCTTCTGACTGATAGAGGAGGCAGAGACAGAGGTTGCTGGAGATAATAAGAAGCTTCTATCTCACCCCAAGAGCTTTATTCCCATCAGTACAGGTCGGTACTGATCTACAACGTCCTATGTGACCCCGCAGATGCTTCTGAGTGATAGAGGATGCACAGACAGAGGCTGCTGGAGATAATAAGAAGCTTCTATCTCAGCCCAAGTGCTTTATTCCCATAAGTACAGGTCGGTACTGATCTACAACGTCCTATATGACCATGCTGAAGCTTCTGAGTGGTAGAGGATGCACAGACAGAGGCTGCTGGAGATAATAAGAAGCTTCTATCTCACCCCAAGTGCTTTATTCCCATAAGTACAGGTCGGTACTGATCTACAACGTCCTATATGACCATGCTGAAGCTTCTGAGTGGTAGAGGATGCACAGACAGAGGCTGCTGGAGATAATAAGAAGCTTCTATCTCACTCCAAGTGCTTTATTCCCATAAGTACAGGTCGGTACTGATCTACAACGTCCTATATGACCATGCTGAAGCTTCTGAGTGGTAGAGGATGCACAGACAGAGGCTGCTGGAGATAATAAGAAGCTTCTATCTCACCCCAAGTGCATTATTCCCATAAGTACAGGTCGGTACTGATCTACAACGTCCTATATGACCATGCTGAAGCTTCTGAGTGGTAGAGGATGCACAGACAGAGGCTGCTGGAGATAATAAGAAGCTTCTATCTCAGCCCAAGTGCTTTATTCCCATAAGTACAGGTCGGTACTGATCTACAACGTCCTATATGACCATGCTGAAGCTTCTGAGTGGTAGAGGATGCACAGACAGAGGCTGCTGGAGATAATAAGAAGCTTCTATCTCACTCCAAGTGCTTTATTCCCATAAGTACAGGTCGGTACTGATCTACAACGTCCTATATGACCATGCTGAAGCTTCTGAGTGGTAGAGGATGCACAGACAGAGGCTGCTGGAGATAATAAGAAGCTACTATCTCACCCCAAGAGCTTTATTCCCATCTTTACAAGTTCATATTTGTGACTTGTCATCTAGAGTAGCCCCTATACTGAGTGTGGTGTGGCAGGGGCGGTCTCTATACACCTTCCCCCAGGTGTCTCCTCTTGCACCTGCTCCCTCCCTGCTCCCTGTTCTCCATTGTCTGTGTTCAGTGTCTCATCTCCTGATTCCCTTCCTCTGCAGTGACGTCAGCAGCACCTGGTGCCAGGAGCCATCCATGCCAAACATAATCCATGCCTTATTGTCCCTGCAGTATAACGTCTTAACCCCTCACCTGCTGGAGGGATAAGTTTCCAGGCTCCCATGGGGCTGCGTGCCTGTCCCCAGCTCCGGTGTCTGGTGGTTACAGGGTGACGCCAGGAGCCTTGTCTATTATTCAAGAACTTTCCATGAGTCTCTGTAATTCCAGCCGGAGGTGCGAGGAGTAAGAGCCCAGACCTAGGGGTCCTCTAGCCCCCAGTATAGGAGGGTAATAGACCATATTATTGGGGTCCTCTAGTCCCCAGTATAGGAGGGTAATAGACCATGTCTATGGGGTCCTCTAGCCCCCAGTATAGGAGGGTAATAGACCATGTCTATGGGGTCCTCTAGCCCCCAGTATAGGAGGGTAATAGACCATGTCTATGGGGTCCTCTAGCCCCCAGTATAGGAGGGTAATAGACCATGTCTATGGGGTCCTCTAGCCCCCAGTATCGGAGGGTAATAGACCATGTCTATGGGGTCCTCTAGCCCCCAGTATCGGAGGGTAATAGACCATGTCTATGGGGTCCTCTAGCCCCCAGTATCGGAGGGTAATAGACCATGTCTATGGGGTCCTCTAGCCCCCAGTATCGGAGGGTAATAGACCATATTATTGGGGTCCTCTAGCCCCCAGTATAGGAGGGTAATAGACCATGTCTATGGGGTCCTCTAGCCCCCGGTATAGGAGGGTAATAGACCATGTCTATGGGGTCCTCTAGCCCCCAGTATCGGAGGGTAATAGACCATGTCTATGGGGTCCTCTAGCCCCTGGTATAGGAGGGTAATAGACCATGTCTATGGGGTCCTCTAGCCCCCAGTATAGGAGGGTAATAGACCATGTCTATGGGGTCCTCTAGCCCCCAGTATAGGAGGGTAATAGACCATGTCTATGGGGTCCTCTAGCCCCCAGTATAGGAGGGTAATAGACCATGTCTATGGGGTCCTCTAGCCCCCAGTATAGGAGGGTAATAGACCATGTCTATGGGGTCCTCTAGCCCCCAGTATAGGAGGGTAATAGACCATGTCTATGGGGTCCTCTAGCCCCCAGTATAGGAGGGTAATAGACCATGTCTATGGGGTCCTCTAGCCCCCAGTATCGGAGGGTAATAGACCATGTCTATGGGGTCCTCTAGCCCCCAGTATAGGAGGGTAATAGACCATGTCTATGGGGTCCTCTAGCCCCCAGTATAGGAGGGTAATAGACCATGTCTATGGGGTCCTCTAGCCCCCAGTATAGGAGGGTAATAGACCATGTCTATGGGGTCCTCTAGCCCCCGGTATAGGAGGGTAATAGACCATGTCAATGGGGTCCTCTAGCCCCCAGTATAGGAGGGTAATAGACCATGTCTATGGGGTCCTCTAGCCCCCAGTATAGGAGGGCAATAGACCATATTATTGGGGTCCTCTAGCCCCCAGTATAGGAGGGTAATAGACCATGTCTATGGGGTCCTCTAGCCCCCGGTATAGGAGGGTAATAGACCATGTCTATGGGGTCCTCTAGCCCCCGGTATAGGAGGGTAATAGACCATGTCTATGGGGTCCTCTAGCCCCCAGTATCGGAGGGTAATAGACCATGTCTATGGGGTCCTCTAGCCCCCAGTATAGGAGGGTAATAGACCATGTCTATGGGGTCCTCTAGCCCCCGGTATAGGAGGGTAATAGACCATGTCTATGGGGTCCTCTAGCCCCCAGTATCGGAGGGTAATAGACCATGTCTATGGGGTCCTCTAGCCCCCAGTATCGGAGGGTAATAGACCATGTCTATGGGGTCCTCTAGCCCCCAGTATCGGAGGGTAATAGACCATGTCTATGGGGTCCTCTAGCCCCCAGTATAGGAGGGTAATAGACCATGTCTATGGGGTCCTCTAGCCCCCAGTATCGGAGGGTAATAGACCATGTCTATGGGGTCCTCTAGCCCCCAGTATCGGAGGGTAATAGACCATGTCTATGGGGTCCTCTAGCCCCCAGTATCGGAGGGTAATAGACCATGTCTATGGGGTCCTCTAGCCCCCAGTATCGGAGGGTAATAGACCATATTATTGGGGTCCTCTAGCCCCCAGTATAGGAGGGTAATAGACCATGTCTATGGGGTCCTCTAGCCCCCGGTATAGGAGGGTAATAGACCATGTCTATGGGGTCCTCTAGCCCCCAGTATCGGAGGGTAATAGACCATATTATTGGGGTCCTCTAGCCCCTGGTATAGGAGGGTAATAGACCATGTCTATGGGGTCCTCTAGCCCCCAGTATAGGAGGGTAATAGACCATGTCTATGGGGTCCTCTAGCCCCCAGTATAGGAGGGTAATAGACCATGTCTATGGGGTCCTCTAGCCCCCAGTATAGGAGGGTAATAGACCATGTCTATGGGGTCCTCTAGCCCCCAGTATAGGAGGGTAATAGACCATGTCTATGGGGTCCTCTAGCCCCCAGTATAGGAGGGTAATAGACCATGTCTATGGGGTCCTCTAGCCCCCAGTATAGGAGGGTAATAGACCATGTCTATGGGGTCCTCTAGCCCCCAGTATCGGAGGGTAATAGACCATGTCTATGGGGTCCTCTAGCCCCCAGTATAGGAGGGTAATAGACCATGTCTATGGGGTCCTCTAGCCCCCAGTATAGGAGGGTAATAGACCATGTCTATGGGGTCCTCTAGCCCCCAGTATAGGAGGGTAATAGACCATGTCTATGGGGTCCTCTAGCCCCCAGTATAGAAGGGTAATAGACCATGTCTATGGGGTCCTCTAGCCCCCACTATAGGAGGGTAATAGACCATGTCTATGGGGTCCTCTAGCCCCCGGTATAGGAGGGTAATAGACCATGTCTATGGGGTCCTCTAGCCCCCAGTATAGGAGGGTAATAGACCATGTCTATGGGGTCCTCTAGCCCCCAGTATAGGAGGGTAATAGACCATATTATTGGGGTCCTCTAGCCCCCAGTATAGGAGGGTAATAGACCATGTCTATGGGGTCCTCTAGCCCCCGGTATAGGAGGGTAATAGACCATGTCTATGGGGTCCTCTAGCCCCCGGTATAGGAGGGTAATAGACCATGTCTATGGGGTCCTCTAGCCCCCAGTATCGGAGGGTAATAGACCATGTCTATGGGGTCCTCTAGCCCCCAGTATCGGAGGGTAATAGACCATGTCTATGGGGTCCTCTAGCCCCCAGTATAGGAGGGTAATAGACCATGTCTATGGGGTCCTCTAGCCCCCGGTATAGGAGGGTAATAGACCATGTCTATGGGGTCCTCTAGCCCCCAGTATCGGAGGGTAATAGACCATGTCTATGGGGTCCTCTAGCCCCCAGTATCGGAGGGTAATAGACCATGTCTATGGGGTCCTCTAGCCCCCAGTATAGGAGGGTAATAGACCATGTCTATGGGGTCCTCTAGCCCCCAGTATCGGAGGGTAATAGACCATGTCTATGGGGTCCTCTAGCCCCCAGTATAGGAGGGTAATAGACCATGTCTATGGGGTCCTCTAGCCCCCGGTATAGGAGGGTAATAGACCATGTCTATGGGGTCCTCTAGCCCCCAGTATCGGAGGGTAATAGACCATGTCTATGGGGTCCTCTAGCCCCCAGTATAGGAGGGTAATAGACCATGTCTATGGGGTCCTCTAGCCCCCAGTATAGGAGGGTAATAGACCATGTCTATGGGGTCCTCTAGCCCCCAGTATCGGAGGGTAATAGACCATGTCTATGGGGTCCTCTAGCCCCCAGTATAGGAGGGTAATAGACCATGTCTATGGGGTCCTCTAGCCCCCAGTATAGGAGGGTAATAGACCATGTCTATGGGGTCCTCTAGCCCCCAGTATAGGAGGGTAATAGACCATGTCTATGGGGTCCTCTAGCCCCCAGTATAGGAGGGTAATAGACCATGTCTATGGGGTCCTCTAGCCCCCAGTATAGGAGGGTAATAGACCATGTCTATGGGGTCCTCTAGCCCCCAATATAGGAGGGTAATAGACCATGTCTATGGGGTCCTCTAGCCCCCAGTATAGGAGGGTAATAGACCATGTCTATGGGGTCCTCTAGCCCCCAGTATAGGAGGGTAATAGACCATGTCTATGGGGTCCTCTAGCCCCCGGTATAGGAGGGTAATAGACCATATTATTGGGGTCCTCTAGCCCCCAGTATTATTGGGGTCACCTCGCCCTGTGACTGCTGTGATTCCTCCCCGGATCTTCTCCCTCTCTGGGAATTTCTCACACGTCAGGGAGGAATTTTCCACTCTGCGGTGGGAATTGTCGGCGTCTGGTGTGCGGCTCCGGGGACAGGTTTACACTACACATAATCCCCCCATACAGACAGCTAATCCTGCAGCTCGGCACGGCCTCAGGTCATCATACATGACCCCGGGGTCACCGGGCATGGACACTGGACACATTGGAACAAAACCTGCGCTGTGTCATGTGTCTACAGCCTCTAGATGCACAGCATTCACAGACAGCAAGCAGAGATCTTACAGCCAGTGGGGACAGACAAGTAGAGTCCTACAAGGCGCCATGTGGGGACCTGTAGTTACACATCCAGAGCCGGGGCACACACGGTTCGTCTTCTGTACACAGAGTCCATGGTGCTGGTTCTGGGTCGTATCGGGTCACTACATACGGTACCAGTATTATAGGTTGTGTTTGCCCCATTCCCCTCCTTTGCCCCATTCACCTCCCCTGCGGCTGCCGGGCTCCAGGTCCTCTGCACCTCAGGAGACGGGTGTGAATGAGGTCATAACCTGCAGCTTCAGAGGTCGCCACCTCATTGGCTCCGGACACAGGAGGGGGCACCACAAGGGTGCTCTGCCTCCACCTCACCCTGACCCCTGCACCAAGGACAGGACAACCCCTAGCAGGACGGGGGGAGCCCGCTGTCCAGGACTACAACCCCTAGCAGGACGGGGGGAGCCCGCTGTCCAGGACTACAACCCCTAGCGGGTCAGGGGTGCCCACAGTGCAGGACTACAACCCCTAGCGGGTCAGGGGAGCCCACAGTGCAGGACTACAACCCCTAGCGGGTCAGGGGAGCCCACAGTGCAGGACTACAACCCCAAGCGGGTCAGGGGAGCCCACAGTGCAGGACTACAACCCCAAGCGGGTCAGGGGAGCCCGCTGTCCAGGACTACAACCCCTAGCAGGACGGGGGTGCCCACAGTGCAGGACTACAACCCCTAGCGGGTTATGGGTGCCCACAGTGCAGGACTACAACCCCTAGCAGGACGGGGGGAGCCCGCTGTCCAGGACTACAACTCCTAGCGGGTCAGGGGTGCCCACAGTGCAGGACTACAACCCTTAGCGGGTCAGGGGTGCCCACAGTGCAGGACTACAACCCCTAGCGGGTCAGGGGAGCCCACAGTGCAGGACTACAACCCCTAGCAGGACGGGGGTGCCCACAGTGCAGGACTACAACCCCTAGCAGGTCAGGGGAGCCCACAGTGCAGGACTACAACCCTTTGCGGGTCAGGGGTGCCCACAGTGCAGGACTACAACCCCAAGCGGGTCAGGGGAGCCCACAGTCCAGGACTACAACCCCTAGCAGGACGGGGGTGCCCACAGTGGAGGACTACAACCCCTAGCGGGTCAGGGGAGCCCACAGTGCAGGACTACAACCCCTAGCAGGACGGGGGTGCCCACAGTGCAAGACTACAACCCCTAGCGGGTCAGGGGAGCCCACAGTGCAAGACTACAACCCCTAGCAGGACGGGGGTGCCCACAGTGGAGGACTACAACCCCTAGCGGGTCAGGGGAGCCCACAGTGCAGGACTACAACCCCTAGCAGGACGGGGGTGCCCACAGTGCAAGACTACAACCCCTAGCGGGTCAGGGGAGCCCACAGTGCAAGACTACAACCCCTAGCAGGACGGGGGTGCCCACAGTGCAAGACTACAACCCCTAGCGGGTCAGCGGAGCCCACAGTGCAAGACTACAACCCCTAGCAGGACGGGGGTGCCCACAGTGCAAGACTACAACCCCTAGCGGGTCAGGGGAGCCCACAGTCTCTCTATATACAGGGTTGCACTCGGCATGGGGGGGGGGGGGGGGTAGAATTTGCTCCTTATTACACCGGTACCAGCAATGTGTTATCCCCCACCCAGAGGTGCAGCTCGGGCCCAGGTGCACCGGTATTCCCCTGTCAGTGGTAGGTGCTGGTTCTCCTCAGACCTCTTTATAATCATAGCATACAACAATGCGGAGACATCTCTGTACACGTCCGGTCCGTATGACCAGCGCCGCTCTGACTTCTACCAGCAAGATCATGGATTGTAAAGAGAACCTGTCAGGTGGATGAGGGAGACTTAACTGTCCACGGGTCCCTAGCGGGCGATACTTATCCACAGATCTCGCGTCTTCACTCGCTTCATAGTACATTCTGTGTACCTACAGCACTTGTGTAGTGATACCAGGGTGTACTACTCCGGCTTCATAGTGCATGCTGTGTACCTACAGCACCTGTGCAGTGATACAGGGTGTACTACTCCGGCTTCATAGTACATGCTGTGAACCTACAGCACTTGTGTAGTGATACCAGGGTGTACTACTCCGGCTTCATAGTGCATGCTGTGTACCTACAGCACCTGTGCAGTGATACAGGGTGTACTACTCCGGCTTCATAGTGCATGCTGTGTACTTACAGCACCTGTGCAGTGATACAGGGTGTACTACACCGGCTTCATAGTGCATGCTGTGTACCTACAGCACTTGTGCAGTGATACAGGGTGTACTACTCCGGCTTCATAGTGCATGCTGTGTACCTACAGCACCTGTGCAGTGATACAGGGTGTACTACTCCGGCTTCATAGTGCATGCTGTGTACCTACAGCACTTGTGCAGTGATACCAGGTGTACTACTCCGGCTTCATAGTGCATGCTGTGTACTTACAGCACCTGTGCAGTGATAGAGGGTGTACTACTCCGGCTTCATAGTACCTGCTGTGTACCTACAGTACATGTGTAGTGATACAGGGTGTACTACTCCAGCGTCATAGTACCTGCTGTGTACCTACAGCACTTGTGCAGTGATACAGGATGTACTACTCCGGCTTCATAGTACATGCTGTGAACCTACAGAACTTGTGCAGTGATCCTAGGGTGTACTACTCCGGCTTCATACTACATGCTGTGAACCTACAGCACTTGTGCAGTGATACAGGGTGTACTACGGCTTCATACTACATGCTGTGTACCTACAGAACTTGTGCAGTGATCCTAGGGTGTACTACTCCGGCTTCATACTACATGCTGTGTACCTGCAGCACTCGTGCAGTGATACAGGGTGTACTACTCCGGCTTCACTAGCAGTATCACACAAAGGCACAGAGAGCCTGAACAAATAAATTTTTTTGTAATGCGTTTATGGACAGCAATTATAAGGCCAATTTGGTAAACCACTAGTCCTTAAGGACAAGGGGGTGGTTTAGTGTCCTAAATCCACCTGACAGGTTCCACTTAAGCTTACGACAAGAATTATTGAAATTTGTCATTTAATGTTTAGATCTTTCATATCGCATGCACATATGAAAGGAAAACCTTTACTTTATATCCATCAACCTGGGAGTTATTCCTCGTGCTGTGCCTAGAAGTGCTGCTTCTCCTGGTGACAGATGAAGGCTCCTCAGCGGGCCCTGGAGCCTCTGCTTCCCCCCTGCCTGGTAGCTGTGCCTCTTAACACAGCTGCTGCCTCGTTACAGTGTGCAAGGCTGCACAGCCTTAGAGGGGTTTCCCCATGAATATCCCGTGGATAGGTCCCAACATGCTGATCAGTGGGGGTCTCAGTTTTGAGACCCCCACAGATCAGGAAAAGGAGGGTAATCAGATCCCACGTATCAGTTGGACCCCTTGTCGCTTTTTTACTCTCGTGGAGGGGTCCGACTGAGGTATGAGGGACTCCATCGGGCCCCTTGTTTTCATGATCTCTGGGGATCTCATCACCGAGACCCCCACTGATCAGTAAGTTGGGCCCTATCCACAGGTTGGGGCCCAACTTGTATTCGTGGACAGACATGGGCCAGAAAACCGCAGTCACAGAAGGAAACATGAGAAGGCGACACCAGGAAGAGGAAGAACCGGTCCAGGACTAGAAGTCACTCTGATTGGAGGTGTGACATCACTTAGGCCCCGCCTGATTGGAGCTTTACATTTCCTGGTGTCGTTTCTCCCTCCCTCTTGCACAATGCAGGAATTACAATCCCATCGTCCAGGACATCCCAGGAGCACATGGACTGTGGCCCCTGTCCCCGGATAACATGACAGGACGCGCAGAGACCTCTGATCCCACCTTTATTGTAAAAATGCAGATATATATAAAACATCTCTGTGGACGTGCTCCTTACAAAAACTAAACCAGAGAAGGCACAATGAGAACAGGACGCACACAGCGGCGCGGCGCCCCTCGCCACCATGCATCTTCTTCCACGGGAAACAGGCCGGACGGGTGCACGCGGGGAGGCGGGAGTGCAGGCAGGCGGAGGGCAGGGGGATGTGTGAAATGTCTGGACATACCAAGCGCTTAGTAATAGGTCTCCTTCTCCACCCAGCCTGGAAGAGAAGAGAGAAGTCAGCCCCTGCCACAAGACACACGACACACTGACACGGCACTGCAGCAGCGCTGCACACTCACCACCAGGGCTGCGTCTGATGATTAATTTACGGATTTCATCATATATGAAGATGAGCAGCGAGTACGGGAAGGCACAGAACCACCATGTGGGCCTGAAACAGACGAGAGGGAGGAGATGAGACCGGAACATGGGGAGCACAGTGCACATCAGCCACCACCAGGACACAGGAGGCTTCAGGGAGTGCACCACCACTTACTTGAGCGGGTACATGCGCAGCGCCACATCCATGCCCGGGCAGTATGACAGGAAGGCGGCCAGGGCAGTCTCCTCAAACAGCCCAAAGATCAGGATCTTGTTCCTACAGAGAAAGACATGGTCACATCCCATGAGATCAGCAGCACCCCCAAGACCACCAGAGACCCCAGCAGCCCCCCCCCAGAGACCCCAGCAGCACCCCCAGACCACCAGAGACCCCAGCAGCAGCCCCCCCCAGAGACCCCAGCAGCCCCCCCAAGACCACCAGAGACCCCAGCAGCCACCCCCCCCCAGAGACCCCAGCAGCCCCCCCCAAGACCACCAGAGACCCCAGCAACCCTCCCCCCCCCCCCCAGAGACCCTAGCAACCCTCCCCCCCCAGAGACCCTAGCAACCCTCCCCCCCCCAGAGACCCCAGCAGCACCCCCAGACACCCCAGCAGCACCCCCAGACACCCCAGCAGCCCCCCCAGACACCCCAGCAGCCCCCCCCAGAGACCCCTGGGCTGTACTCACTTCATTCCCTGCTGGAACACGGAGTTCCTCCTGGTCTTGCAGATGATTAAGTCGGCCCACTGCACCACCACAATACTGACGAAGAAGGCCGTGTGACAGGTGAACTCCACGATCTTCCTCTGTTCATACGTCTGAGGAGAGGGGAGAGAATGAGGACCCTGTAGTACGGCAGCCCCCACACTCCCACTACACGAGTGACACTCACCCACTGCTGGCCGTAGCTATCCTCCACGTCATTGGTCCAGCGGTCATCCCAGGACACTCTGATGCCGAGCAGCGTCCACGGCAGGAAGCCGTTCTCCGCCAAGATGACAAAGTATGTGAAGAAGCCCCCGAGGGCCTGGATCATACCTGAGGGGAGGAGGAGGATGAGGACCGGGCCGGCCAGCTGGGATCAGTGTCCACATCACCGGGTACTTACCAATCTGCCCGTACGCCATACTGATCAGACGCTCATTCACCAGTTTGTCCGTTTTGGGGTTTCGGGGTTGGCGTTTCATGATGTCGCTTTCTGCTTGTTCATAAGCCAAAGAGATGGCAGGGACCTGACGAGGGGAAGACACTGAGTATGGCTCCCATTACAGCAACACCCCCCCCCCCCCCCTCCATGAGTAAGGTCCCTTAGATCCCCCCCCCCCCCACTAAAGCATGGTCCATTAGATGCCAAATCTCCTCCACCAACCCCCCCAGTATAGGTCCCATTACAGCAACACCCCCCTCCGTGAGTACGGACCATTAGATCCCTCTCCCCCCCCATTACAGCGCCCTTCCCCATAATTATGGTTCCCATTACAGCAACACCCCCCTCCATGAGTACTAGTGCCATTAGATCCCCCACTCCTCCCCCCCAGTATAGGTCCAATTACAGCTCCCCCCCCAATGATTATGTGTCCCATTACATCCAGCCTCGCACCATGGGGACCTACCATGTCAGTGCCCAGATCGATACACAGGATGGTGACGGTGCCCAGCGGCAGGGGGATGTTGGCAATGATGAAGATGAGGAAGGGAGTGATTTCTGGGATGTTACTGGTCAGGGTGTAGGCAATGGATTTCTTCAGGTTATCAAAGATCAGACGTCCTGTGAGTAACAAAGAAGCCATGAGCCGGGGGCCCCAGGTCATACACAAGCACAGCCCCTGGAGAGACACTTACCTTCCTCCACACCAGTCACAATAGACGCAAAGTTATCGTCCAGCAGGATCATGTCGGCCGCCTGTTTGGAGACGTCGGAGCCAGCGATGCCCATGGCTATACCGATGTCAGCCTTCTTGAGAGCTGGGGAGTCGTTCACACCATCTCCTGTCACTGCCACGATGGCTCCCTGCACAACACCACGATATGGTCATAGGGTAATATCACCCTACACACAGGCCATACAGGGGGCACCACCCACTTACCTGTCTCTGACAACCCTCCACAATGATCAGCTTCTGCTGAGGAGACGTTCTGGCAAATACAATCTCCGTGTGGTGCCGGAGGATGTCATCAATCTGCTCGGGGGACATGTCCTTCAGGTCCGAGCCGTGGATTACACAGGCTTTTGCATCCCTGCAGGATAGAGGTGCCAACATGAGTCCTCACCACGGGGAGCAGATGCCACACAGCATCACCAGTCTCCATGGCCACCTACCTGGGGTTCACCTGGTTCACTGGGATGTTGAGTCGGGCTGCAATGTCTTCCACAGTCTCGTTGCCCTCAGAGATGATACCTACTCCTTTGGCAATGGCCTTGGCAGTGATGGGGTGATCACCAGTGACCATGATAACCTGCAGCCAGACAGCAGAATACAAGTCAGACCACGTACTAGAGGTTACACATGTCAGATCAGCTCGAGAAGGCACCCACCTTGATACCGGCACTTCTGCATTTGCCTACTGCATCGGGCACAGCGGCACGGGGAGGGTCAATCATGGAGATGAGACCCACAAAGCACAAGCCCTCGGTGGGGAAATTCACATCTTCTGTATCAAAGTTGAAGCCATCAGGGAACTGTTCATCGTTAAGGACCAAGTGGCAGAAACCTGCAGGAAGAAGACAGATGAGACGTCTGCTGAAGAGACAGGGCAGGTCACAGGAGGATGGAGGCCTCACCCAGGACTCGCTCTCCCAGGCCTCCCAGCTCCAGGTAAGCGTTCTGGAAAGCGTCCTTCAGCTCCTCATCCAGAGGCTGCTCTTTGCCTTGAAGTAAGATAGTGGAGCATCGGTCCAGGATCCTCTCGGGGGCGCCCTTCATAACTAGCAGGTAGCGGGACTCTGAGGGGTTGCCATTCCTGTGTATGGACAGCTGGAGAGAAGGAATGGGATGGTTACAAGTGGCACAAACCACCGGCTCCTACTGGATGGGATAAGCCCTGAGGAATGCCCAAACTCCAAGCAGTAAATCCCCAGCAAGCAGCTTATTACAGAAAGTGCAGGAGAAAGCAGGCTAATGAGATTAGGCCACCCTGCAGAGTCTGTAAGAGGCAGCACACGGCCGGGGGCATCGCCACCCAGGCACACAAGCCATGCCCAGGGCAGCTCATCCTCCTGGTCCACGTGCCATCTGTGCGCTCCATGGAGTCAGCACCGAGGGGCAGCCATGCGCTCGACTCAAGGTTACAGGTTTATTTTAAGCAGAGATGACAGAGGCCGCAGTCCCCTCCTGCATCACCCAGCAGCGATCATCTGACCCGGCCTACAGCACAGCTCTGATCTCCTGACACAACACATTACACAAGGCCACAACCGCTCACCTGGTATTTGTTGGTGGAGTTGAAGGGAATCTCAGCCACTTTCAGGTTCTTCTCCCTCATGTCCCTCACAGAGCCGCAGCACAGCTCAATACACTTCAGAAGAGCAGATTCAGAGGCGTCTCCAGCCACATCCCTCTGCAAGACACAGGAGCGAGGGGTTACAGACACCTCAAAACAGGGGAGCAGACAAGAAAGGGGGAGCAGAGGACCTCACCTTCAGGATGGGAGTATTCTCCTGCCCAGCCTGGAACACTGCGCGGTTACACAGACCAGCGACACGGGCCAGGGCTGTCCAGGTGGCTGAGCTCTTATCGAAGGAGGCACCTGTAAGGAGTAACAGAGGAGGATGAGACCACCAGGAAGCACTGCCTCAGCACCGGACCTGCAGGACCTCCCAGCACCTACCGCTCTGATTCTCTGTGGTGTCAGCTTCATGAATCTGGTTGTCAAACCACATGTGTGCTACAGTCATGCGGTTCTGAGTGAGGGTCCCGGTCTTGTCAGAGCAGATGGTGGAGGTAGATCCGAGGGTCTCCACAGCTTCCAGGTTCTTGACCAGGCAGTTCTTGCGAGCCATCCTCTTAGCTGTGAGTGTAAGGCACACCTAAGGAGAAGGACCATACTGTAAGGTCTGCCCAGTATCAGCACCCCACACACACGGCTCTGACTACTTACAGTGACCGTGGCCAGGAGACCTTCAGGCACATTGGCGACAATGATTCCGATAAGGAAGATGACGGCCTCCAGCCAGGTGTACTGCAGGATGAGTGACAGGATGAAGAAGCTGACCCCCAGGAAGACGGCAACGCCAGTGATGATATGGATGAAGTGCTCAATCTCCACGGCAATGGGTGTGCGGCCACCCTCCAGACCAGACGCCAGGGTGGCGATACGGCCCATGACAGTGCGGTCACCAGTGTTGATAACGACACCACGGGCAGTTCCTGTTGGGGGAAGGGGAATATTAGAACCCGAATGATGGAAGGCACTTTGTACATTGTGCAGCCAAGGTCCAAGAGCCACTTACCTTCCACACAGTTGGTGGAGAAGAAGGCAATGTTCCGGGTCTCCAGGGGATTCTCGTTGGTGAAGTCTGGGGATCTGGTCTGGGGCTCGGACTCTCCAGTCAGGGAAGAGTTGTCCACCTGTAGGAGTGGAGAGAACATGAGGCTGCGTCCTGACACCAGAGCGCTGAGCGGGGCAGGTATCTAGAGTCCCTCACCTTACAGCCATGGGCAGAGATGATCCGGAGATCCGCTGGGATCCGGTCACCACCTTTCACTTCTACCAGGTCTCCCAAGACGACTTCTTCGGCATTGATGCTGAGCTTCTCACCACTTCGGATGACCAGGGCTTGCTGTGGGAGAAGACGGACAGGTCAGTGAATGAAGCGTCTGCACGTCATGAGCCTCACCCCGGATCAGGACACACCTGCGGCACCATGTTCTTAAAGGACTCCATGATTTTTGAGCTCTTTGCCTCTTGGTAGTAGGAGAAGCAGCCAGTGATGATGACGACAGCGGACAGGACAACACCGAGGTAGAGCTGAGGAAAGACGACATGTTACACAGAGAACACGACACACACGATAACCCTGCGGGTGGCGCTGCTGCTCACATATCGTTCTGGGGCTCCTCCTCTGTAGCGGCCTGAATACCGTACGCCAGGAAGCAGAGAATGGCGCCAATCCACAGCAACATGGAGAAACCTCCAAACAGCTGGCGGCAGAACTTCACCCATTCTGGAGTGGTGGGGGGAGGCGTCAGGGCATTTGGGCCATCACGTGCCAGGATCTCAGCTGCCCGGGCTGTTGTAAGCCCCTGTAACAGAACCACATCTTAGGAGACATGACCCAAATCACTGGGTGTACAACTCTGCAGGGGACCATGCCGTCTTACCTGGTCAGATCGGTGCCATACTTGCGGTGCAGTTCATCGAGGGTCATCTTATGGTCGTCCTGTGTGTAAGAGAGAGGGTGAGGCCACTGGGAAGGGAGAACTACCTTATACCCACCCCATTAGGGTGTCCTGCACTTACCAGGGCCACCTCCTTCTTGAGATCATCCAAGTCCCGGTCCTTTCCTTTGCCCTTCTTCTTCTTGCCGCCATGTTCAGAAGTGGCTGCGGGCTCATACTTATCACGTCCGGCCTACGGGAACACAACACGGAGGGTGAGCGAGCGTCTCCCAGGCGCCAAGATCTAGGATTACAGGGACAGAGGCCAAACTGGACGTCCTGCCACCGAGCTATGTGTCGCCTCGCCTGGCGCGGCCCATTAACAAGGTGACAGCCGCCATCACATGCGCTGCCAGGGAGTGCTATAGAAACTGGCAGCGCTGGCAGTCGCTCAGGACACGGCAACGTCACTACTTCTACCCAGCCAGCAAAGTGTTAAGAGCGCTCCCGCCCCAGCGGCGTCACGTGCCGCAGGAACAATGTGCCATAGATAAAATATAAAAACAGATACATTGAGAAACCGGACCTGGAGGAGGAGGGGAAGCAGCTGATCCGTGGGAGGGGGGAGATGCAGCCGCATGAGTCACAGCAGGGAAGAGCACACAGGGTTAATGTCCCCACCCCCCGCCTTGCACAATGCTGCAGTCACACAGGACCTTCCCGTAATCTGCAGACAGTTTCCATGACTCTGCTCCCACCAGGACTCCCGAGCCGGGCCACGCCGGAGAATCCGGGAAGAGTCCAACACTGGGGGGCACCTGACAAAGAGGGGGCCACTAGTGCACAGACCCCGGGGGGCACCTGACAAGGAGGGGGCCACTAGTGCACAGACCCCGGGGGGGCACCTGACAAGGAGGGGGCCACTAGTGCACAGACCCCGGGGGGGCACCTGACAAGGAGGGGGCCACTAGTGCACAGATACCAGGGGGGCACCTGACAAGGAGGGGGCCACTAGTGCACAGATACCAGGGGGGCACCTGACAAGGAGGGGGCCACTAGTGCACAGACACCGGGGGGCACCTGACAAGGAGGGGGCCACTAGTGCACAGACCCGGGGGGCACCTGACAAGGAGGGGGCCACTAGTGCACAGACCCGGGGGGCACCTGACAAGGAGGGGGCCACTAGTGCACAGACACCGGGGGGCACCTGACAAGGAGGGGGCCACTAGTGCACAGACCCCGGGGGGGCACCTGACAAGGAGGGGGCCACTAGTGCACAGACACCGGGGGGGGCACCTGACAAGGAGGGGGCCACTAGTGCACAGACCCCGGGGGGGCACCTGACAAGGAGGGGGCCACTAGTGCACAGACCCCGGGGGGGGGGGCACCTGACAAGGAGGGGGCCACTAGTGCACAGACCCCGGGGGGCACCTGACAAGGAGGGGGTCACTAGTGCACAGACCCTGGGGGGGGGGGGCACCTGACAAGGAGGGGGGCCACTAGTGCACAGACCCCGGGGGGGCACCTGACAAGGAGGGGGCCACTAGTGCAGACCCCGGGGGGGGGGGGCACCTGACAAGGAGGGGGCACTAGTGCACAGACCCCGGGGGGGGGGCACCTGACAAGGAGGGGGCCACTAGTGCACAGACCCCGGGGGGGGCACCTGACAAGGAGGGGGCCACTAGTGCACAGACCCCGGGGGGGGGCACCTGACAAGGAGGGGGTCACTAGTGCACAGACCCCGGGGGGCACCTGACAAGGAGGGGGGTCACTAGTGCACAGACCCCGGGGGGCACCTGACAAGGAGGGGGCCACTAGTGCACAGACCCCGGGGGGGGGGCACCTGACAAGGAGGGGGCCACTAGTGCACAGACCCCGGGGGGGGGCACCTGACAAGGAGGGGGCCACTAGTGCACAGACCCCGGGGGGCACCTGACAAGGAGGGGGGTCACTAGTGCACAGACACCAGGGGGGCACCTGACAAGGAGGGGGCCACTAGTGCACAGATACCAGGGGGGCACCTGACAAGGAGGGGGCCACTAGTGCACAGATACCAGGGGGGCACCTGACAAGGAGGGGGCCACTAGTGCACAGACACCAGGGGGGCACCTGACAAGGAGGGGGCCACTAGTGCACAGACCCTGGGGGGGGCACCTGACAAGGAGGGGGCCACTAGTGCACAGATACCAGGGGGCACCTGACAAGGAGGGGGCCACTAGTGCACAGACCCTGGGGGGGGCACCTGACAAGGAGGGGGCCACTAGTGCACAGACCCTGGGGGGGGCACCTGACAAGGAGGGGGCCACTAGTGCACAGATACCAGGGGGGCACCTGACAAGGAGGGGGGCCACTAGTGCACAGATACCAGGGGGGCACCTGACAAGGAGGGGGCCACTAGTGCACAGACACCAGGGGGGCACCTGACAAGGAGGGGGCCACTAGTGCACAGATACCAGGGGGGCACCTGACAAGGAGGGGGCCACTAGTGCACAGATACCAGGGGGGCACCTGACAAGGAGGGGGCCACTAGTGCACAGACCCCGGGGGGCACCTGACAAGGAGGGGGCCACTAGTGCACAGCCCCCCGGGGGGCACCTGACAAGGAGGGGGCCACTAGTGCACAGATACCAGGGGGGCACCTGACAAGGAGGGGGCCACTAGTGCACAGACACCAGGGGGGCACCTGACAAGGAGGGGGCCACTAGTGCACAGCCCCCCGGGGGGCACCTGACAAGGAGGGGGCCACTAGTGCACAGACCCTGGGGGGGGCACCTGACAAGGAGGGGGCCACTAGTGCACAGACCCTGGGGGGGGCACCTGACAAGGAGGGGGCCACTAGTGCACAGACCCTGGGGGGGCACCTGACAAGGAGGGGGGCCACTAGTGCACAGACCCCGGGGGGCACCTGACAAGGAGGGAGCCACTAGTGCACAGACCCTGGGGGGGGGGCACCTGACAAGGAGGGGGGCCACTAGTGCACAGACCCTGGGGAGGGCACCTGACAAGGAGGGGGCCACTAGTGCACAGACCCTGGGGAGGGCACCTGACAAGGAGGGGGCCACTAGTGCACAGACCCCAGGGGGCACCTGACAAGGAGGGGGGCCACTAGTGCACAGACCCCGGGGGGCACCTGACGAGGGGGCCACTAGTACACAGACCCCGGGGGGCACCTGACAAGGAGGGGGCCACTAGTGCACAGACCCCGGGGGGCACTAGTGCACAGAACCCAGGGGGGCACCTGACAAGGAGGGGGCCACTAGTGCACAGACCCCGGGGGGCACTAGTGCACAGAACCCAGGGGGGCACCTGACAAGGAGGGGCCACTAGTGCACAGACCCTGGGGGGCGCCGCAGAGACAGACACCAAGGCTCAGAAAGCAGGGTACATGTGATAACTGGGGGACACTACTGCAGATACTGTCAGATTGTAAGCTCTGGGGATCATCTGCAGAGCCTCCTGCTCCCCACTTCACATACAGAGGGGACACTGCCTCCTATGAACAAACCCCGACCACCAGAGCTTACACGTGTGACTACTCCACCCATCATAAACCCAATAATCTCATCATTGCAGGATCAAAACCCCCAGATAAGCGCAGGTGACACCACAACGACCTTGTGCAAGGTCATGGGCAGGATGGTGGCAGACGACACACCCCAACCAACAAGATGCTGCTGCCAGCCTGGGGGGCAGACTAGTCTCATCACGCCATGCGCGCCCCATGTAGTAATCGCAGGACGTGCACCGGCACAGCACCCACGGGTGGGGGGTTGTAGCACCCGCCAGAGGTCGCACACCTGTATGAGTTTGTGTGTGTTGGGGAGGGGTTATGTGTCTGCACCTCGGCCCAGTAACCGCATCATCTTTTCAGCATCATGAGAACAAACTGTTCACTGGCACCAGGCCGGAGAGGAGACAATGGGAGGCGCAGTGCCCAGAACCTCAGGTGTGCATGCCCCCTACCCCCCCCCCAGGAACCCCTCAGGTGTATGTGTGCATGCCCCCCCCCCCCAGGAACCCCTCAGGTGTATGTGTGCATGCCCCCCCCCCCCGGAACCCCTCAGGTGTATGTGTGCATGCCCCCCCCCCCCAGGAACCCCTCAGGTGTATGTGTGCATGCCCCCTACCCCCCCCCCCCCCAGGAACCCCTCAGGTGTATGTGTGCATGCCCCCTACCCCCCCCCCCCCCCAGGAACCCCTCAGGTGTATGTGTGCATGCCCCCTACCCCCCCCCCCCCCCAGGAACCCCTCAGGTGTATGTGTGCATGCCCCCTACCCCCCCCCCCCCCCAGGAACCCCTCAGGTGTATGTGTGCATGCCACCCCCCCCCCCCCCCAGGAACCCCTCAGGTGTATGTGTGCATGCCACCCCCCCCCCCCCCAGGAACCCCTCAGGTGTATGTGTGCATGCCCCCCCCCCCCCCCCAGGAACCCCTCAGGTGTATGTGTGCATGCCCCCCCCCCCCCCCAGGAACCCCTCAGGTGTATGTGTGCATGCCCCCCCCCCCAGGAACCCCTCAGGTGTATGTGTGCATGCCCCCCCCAGGAACCCCTCAGGTGTATGTGTGCATGCCCCCCCCCCCCCCCAGGAACCCCTCAGGTGTATGTGTGCATGCCCCCCCCCCCCCCCCCCAGGAACCCCTCAGGTGTATGTGTGCATGCCCCCCCCCCCCCCCAGGAACCCCTCAGGTGTATGTGTGCATGCCCCCCCCCCCCCCCAGGAACCCCTCAGGTGTATGTGTGCATGCCCCCCCCCCCCCCCAGGAACCCCTCAGGTGTATGTGTGCATGCCCCCCCCCCCCCAGGAACCCCTCAGGTGTATGTGTGCATGCCCCCCCCCCCCCCCAGGAACCCCTCAGGTGTATGTGTGCATGCCCCCCCCCCCCCCCCCAGGAACCCCTCAGGTGTATGTGTGCATGCCCCCCCCCCCCCCCCAGGAACCCCTCAGGTGTATGTGTGCATGCCCCCCCCCCAGGAACCCCTCAGGTGTATGTGTGCATGCCCCCCCCCCCCCCCCCCCAGGAACCCCTCAGGTGTATGTGTGCATGCCCCCCCCCCAGGAACCCCTCAGGTGTATGTGTGCATGCCCCCCCCCCCCCCCCCCCAGGAACCCCTCAGGTGTATGTGTGCATGCCCCCCCCCCCCCCCCCCCCCCAGGAACCCCTCAGGTGTATGTGTGCATGCCCCCCCCCCCCCCCCCAGGAACCCCTCAGGTGTATGTGTGCATGCCCCCCCCCCCCCCCCCAGGAACCCCTCAGGTGTATGTGTGCATGCCCCCCCCCCCCCCCAGGAACCCCTCAGGTGTATGTGTGCATGCCCCCCCCCCCCCCCAGGAACCCCTCAGGTGTATGTGTGCATGCCCCCCCCCCCCCAGGAACCCCTCAGGTGTATGTGTGCATGCCCCCCCCCCCCCCCAGGAACCCCTCAGGTGTATGTGTGCATGCCCCCCCCCCCCCCCAGGAACCCCTCAGGTGTATGTGTGCATGCCCCCCCCCCCCCCCCCAGGAACCCCTCAGGTGTATGTGTGCATGCCCCCCCCCCCCCCCCCCCAGGAACCCCTCAGGTGTATGTGTGCATGCCCCCCCCCCCCCCCCCCAGGAACCCCTCAGGTGTATGTGTGCATGCCCCCCCCCCCCCCCCCCAGGAACCCCTCAGGTGTATGTGTGCATGCCCCCCCCCCCCCCCCCCCAGGAACCCCTCAGGTGTATGTGTGCATGCCCCCCCCCCCCCCCAGGAACCCCTCAGGTGTATGTGTGCATGCCCCCCCCCCCCAGGAACCCCTCAGGTGTATGTGTGCATGCCCCCCCCCCCCAGGAACCCCTCAGGTGTATGTGTGCATGCCCCCCCCCCCCAGGAACCCCTGTGTATGTGTGCATGCCCCCCCCCCCCAGGAACCCCTCAGGTGTATGTGTGCATGCCCCCCCCCCCCAGGAACCCCTCAGGTGTATGTGTGCATGCCCCCCCCCCAGGAAACCCCTCAGGTGTATGTGTGCATGCCCCCCCAGGAATGGTTTTCCATAGTTGTAAATAAGAGCAGCACTGGGGGGGGGGGGGGAGCATGTGGCGGCTGCACAGGAGCCCAGGACAAAGCGAGGGGGAGTCATAGCATGTGGAGGCTGCACAGGAGCACAGGACAGGGTGAGGGGTGCGGGGGGAGTCATAGCATGTGGAGGCTGCACAGGAGCTCAGGACGAGGTGCGGGGGAGTCATAGCATGTGGCGGCTGCACAGGAGCACAGGACGAGGTGAGGGGTGCGGGGGAGTCATAGCATGTGGAGGCTGCACAGGAGCCCAGGACAGGGTGAGGGGGAGTCATAGCATGTGGAGGCTGCACAGGAGCCCAGGACGAGGTGAGGGGGAGTCATAGCATGTGGAGGCTGCACAGGAGCCCAGGACGAGGTGAGGGGGGAGTCATAGCATGTGAGGCTGCACAGGAGCTCAGGACGAGGTGAGGGGTGCGGGGGAGTCATAGCATGTGGAGGCTGCACAGGAGCACAGGACGAGGTGAGGGGTGCGGGGAGTCATAGCATTGTGGAGGCTGCACAGGAGCTCAGGACAGGGTGAGGGGTGCGGGGGAGTCATAGCATGTGGAGGCTGCACAGGAGCTCAGGACAGGGTGAGGGGTGCGGGGGAGTCATAGCATGTGGAGGCTGCACAGGAGCCCAGGACGAGGTGAGGGGTGCAGGGGAGTCATAGCATGTGGCGGCTGCACAGGAGCACAGGACGAGGTGAGGGGTGCAGGGGAGTCATAGCATGTGGCGGCTGCACAGGAGCCCAGGACGAGGTGGAGGGGGGAGTCATAGCATGTGGAGGCTGCACAGGAGCCCAGGACGAGGTGAGGGGGGAGTCATAGCATGTGGAGGCTGCACAGGAGCTCAGGACAGGGTGAGGGGTGCGGGGAGTCATAGCATGTGGAGGCTGCACAGGAGCTCAGGACAGGGTGAGGGGTGCGGGGGAGTCATAGCATGTGGAGGCTGCACAGGAGCTCAGGACAGGGTGAGGGGTGCGGGGGAGTCATAGCATGTGGAGGCTGCACAGGAGCACAGGACGAGGTGAGGGGTGCAGGGGAGTCATAGCATGTGGCGGCTGCACAGGAGCTCAGGACAGGGTGAGGGGTGCGGGGGAGTCATAGCATGTGGAGGCTGCACAGCTCAGGCTTGAAGCTTCTTCCAGTGGACGCCGCAGGTCATGAGCGATGGCACATCCCCGCAGCCCGAGGGCACCAGAGCCATGCCAGGCTCACGCCCTGAGAACAACACATCTACAGGAACATTTCACAACCTCACACATTAACCCTTCACAGCACAGCTGTTACCGCAACCAGCACCCCAGCGTGCGAGACCGAGGACTGCATGCCCAGTGCAGCAGTAACTGACCACAAAGCAACCAGTGGCAAATGACCAGGCACGTGGGAGGGGCCCAGCACACAGGGGAGGCAGGCCGCAGTATAGAGGGGGGGCGCCCAGCACACAGGGGAGGCAGGCCGCAGTATAGAGGGGGGGCGCCCAGCACACAGGGGAGGCAGGCCGCAGTATAGAGGGGGGGCGCCCAGCACACAGGGGAGGCAGGCCGCAGTATAGAGGGGGGGCGCCCAGCACACAGGCCGCAGCATAGAGGGGGGCCCCCGGCACACAGGGGAGGCAGGCCGCAGTATAGAGGGGGGCGCCCAGCACACAGGGGAGGCAGGCCACAGTATAGAGGGGGGGCAGGCCACAGTATAGAGGGGGGGCGCCCAGCACACAGGGGGAGGCAGGCCACAGTATAGAGGGGGGGCGCCCCAGCACACAGGGGAGGCAGGCCACAGTATAGAGGGGGGCCCCCGGCACACAGGCCGCAGTATAGAGGGGGGCCCCCGGCACACAGGGGAGGCAGGCCACAGTATAGAGGGGGGGCGCCCAGCACACAGGGGAGGCAGGCCGCAGTATAGAGAGGGGGCGCCCAGCACACAGGGGAGGCAGGCCACAGTATAGAGGGGGCCCCCGGCACACAGGGGAGGCAGGCCACAGTATAGAGGGGGGGCGCCCAGCACACAGGGGAGGCAGGCCGCAGTATAGAGGGGGGGCGCCCAGCACACAGGGGAGGCAGGCCACAGTATAGAGGGGGGGCGCCCAGCACACAGGGGAGGCAGGCCACAGTATAGAGAGGGGGCGCCCAGCACACAGGGGAGGCAGGACACAGTATAGAGGGGGCCCCCGGCACACAGGGGAGGCAGGCCACAGTATAGAGGGGGGCCCCCGGCACACAGGCCGCAGCATAGAGGGGGGGCGCCCAGCACACAGGGGAGGCAGGCCGCAGTATAGAGGGGGGGCGCCCAGCACACAGGGGAGGCAGGCCACAGTATAGAGGGGGGGCGCCCAGCACACAGGGGAGGCAGGCCACAGTATAGAGAGGGGGCGCCCAGCACACAGGGGAGGCAGGCCGCAGTATAGAGAGGGGGCGCCCAGCACACAGGGGAGGCAGGCCGCAGTATAGAGGGGGGGCGCCCAGCACACAGGGGAGGCAGGCCACAGTATAGAGGGGGGGCGCCCAGCACACAGGGGAGGCAGGCCACAGTATAGAGAGGGGGCGCCCAGCACACAGGGGAGGCAGGCCACAGTATAGAGAGGGGGCGCCCAGCACACAGGGGAGGCAGGCCACAGTATAGAGAGGGGGCGCCCAGCACACAGGCCGCAGCATAGAGGGGGGGCGCCCAGCACACAGGGGAGGCAGGCCGCAGTATAGAGGGGGGCCCCCGGCACACAGGGGAGGCAGGCCACAGTATAGAGAGGGGGCGCCCAGCACACAGGGGAGGCAGGCCACAGTATAGAGGGGGGGCGCCCAGCACACAGGGGAGGCAGGCCACAGTATAGAGGGGGGGCGCCCAGCACACAGGGGAGGCAGGCCACAGTATAGAGAGGGGCGCCCAGCACACAGGGGAGGCAGGACACAGTATAGAGGGGGGCCCCCGGCACACAGGGGAGGCAGGCCACAGTATAGAGGGGGGCCCCCGGCACACAGGCCGCAGCATAGAGGGGGGGCGCCCAGCACACAGGGGAGGCAGGCCGCAGTATAGAGGGGGGCCCCCGGCACACAGGGGAGGCAGGCCACAGTATAGAGGGGGGGCGCCCAGCACACAGGGGAGGCAGGCCACAGTATAGAGAGGGGGCGCCCAGCACACAGGGGAGGCAGGCCACAGTATAGAGGGGGGGCGCCCAGCACACAGGGGAGGCAGGCCACAGTATAGAGGGGGGCCCCCGGCACACAGGCCGCAGCATAGAGGGGGGCCCCCGGCACACAGGGGAGGCAGGCCGCAGTATAGAGGGGGGCCCGGCACACAGGGGAGGCAGGCCACAGTATAGAGGGGGCGCCCAGCACAAAGGGAGGCAGGCCACAGCATAGAGGGGGCCCCCGGCACACAGGGGAGGCAGGCCACAGTATAGAGGGGCCCCGGCACACAGGGGAGGCAGGCCACAGTATAGAGGGGGGCCCCGGCACACAGGGGAGGCAGGCCACAGTATAGAGGGGGGCCCCCGGCACACAGGGGAGGCAGGACGCAGTATAGAGGGGGGCCCCCGGCACACAGGGGAGGCAGGACGCAGTATGGGGGGCATGTTAGACACTCACAGATTGGCACAGAGCCCCCTCACCAGTATAACCTGATGGGGGGGGGGGGGGGGGGGGGCATTGTATGAGCCCAATGACCCCCAGGCAATGACAGCACAAGTGTTTGGATCCCCCCTCCCCGGAATATATTTCTAGCCAAAGTGCAGGTAAAGCAGATGTAAAGGCCTTAACCCGTTCAGAACAGGATTCTCCCGTAAGACAGGCCGGCCCGCATCCCTCACTGCACACATGTCCCCCGCTCAGCAGACACTACCCCACCGCCGCAGGGACACGTGCACCCCGCAGCTGCCAATGTCAGGGGCGCCCAGGCGCCAGCACTAATTTACAAGTGAAAGGATTGAAGTGACTGGGACACGCTCCGTCCCTGGCATCACCGGCTCATCCTCAGAGCCGCCCCAAAAGGGTCGCAATGCAGAAGCCTCCTGCCGCCGGACACCATCGTGCCAGGAAAACTGCACTGAGCGGCCCAACCCCTACCGAGGAAACCTCAGTGCACAACCCTGCATGTCAGCGGGCACCGCGAGACCCCTTACCCCACAGCACATGTCAGCGGGCACCGCAAGACCCCCTTACCCCACAGCACATGTCAGCGGGCACCGCGAGACCCCCTTACCCCACAGCACATGTCAGCGGGCACCGCAAGACCCCCTTACCCCACAGCACATGTCAGCGGGCACCGCAAGACCCCCTTACCCACAGCACATGTCAGCGGGCACCGCGAGACCCCCTTACCCCACAGCACATGTCAGCGGGCACCGCGATACCCCCTTACCCCACAGCACATGTCAGCGGGCACCGCGATACCCCCTTACCCCACAGCACATGTCAGCGGGCACCGCGAGACCATCTTACCCCACAGCACATGTCAGCGGGCACCGCAAGACCCCCTTACCCCACAGCACATGTCAGCGGGCACCGCAAGACCCCCTTACCCCACAGCACATGTCAGCGGGCACCGCAAGACCCCCTTACCCCACAGCACTTGTCAGCGGGCACCGCGAGACCCCCTTACCCCGCAGCACTTGTCAGCGGGCACCGCGAGACCCCCTTACCCGCAGCACATGTCGGCGGGCACCACGAGACCCCCTTACCCCACAGCACATGTCAGCGGGCACCACGAGACCCCCTTACCCCACAGCACATGTCAGCGGGCACCACGAGACCCCCTTACCCCACAGCACATGTCAGCGGGCACCGCGAGACCCCCTTACCCCACAGCACATGTCAGCGGGCACCACGAGACCCCCTTACCCCACAGCACATGTCAGAGGGCACCACGAGACCCCCTTACCCCACAGCACATGTCAGCGGGCACCACGAGACCCCCTTACCCCACAGCACATGTCAGAGGGCACCGTATACCCCTCCTGTAGCCCCCGTGAGGCCGGCTCTTACCCCGTATACCCCTCCTGTAGCCCCGGTGAGGCCGGCTCTTACCCCGTATACCCCTCCTGTAGCCCCCGGTGAGGCCGGCTCTTACCCCGTATACCCCCTCCTGTAGCCCCCGGTGAGGCCGGCTCTTACCCCGTATACCCCTCCTGTAGCCCCCGGTGAGGCCGGCTCTTACCCCGTATACCCCTCCTGTAGCCCCCGGTGAGGCCGGCTCTTACCCCGTATACCCCTCCTGTAGCCCCCGGTGAGGCCGGCTCTTACCCCGTATACCCCTCCTGTAGCCCCCAGGCCGGCTCTTACCCCGTATACCCCTCCTGTAGCCCCGGTGAGGCCGGCTCTTACCCCGTAGCCCCCGGGGAGGCCGCTCTTACCCGTAGCCCCCGGGGAGGCCGCTCTTACCCCGTATCCCATGCTGTCGGTCTGGTGAGTCTCCTCCTCTGCCGGGACCGCGCGCTGCCTCCGCCTGACTGGAAGGGACGCGCTCTCCTCAGCATTTATACGCGTCGCCTCAGCTCGTCACCAGTGACGTCATCCTCACCACAGCGACAGCCCCGCCCCCCTTCATGTGAGAGCGCCAAGTACCTACTCCCGGCCGCAGGCGGAACCGCAGCGGAAAGAACAGCGCGAGGTGTGTACAACGTCCAATACAGGGATATAACAGTGCGGGGGGTGTATAATATACAATACATGAGGTGATATAAGGATATAACAGTGCGGGGGGTGTATAATATACAATACATGAGGTGATATAAGGATATAACAGTGCGGGGGTGTATAATATACAATACATGAGGTGATATAAGGATATAACAGTGCGGGGGGTGTATAATATACAATACATGAGGTGATATAAGGATATAACAGTGCGGGGGGTGTATAATATACAATACATGAGGTGATATAAGGATATAACAGTGCGGGGGGTGTATAATATACAATACATGAGGTGATATAAGGATATAACAGTGCGGGGGGTGTATAATATACAATACATGAGGTGATATAAGGATATAACAGTGCGGGGGGTGTATAATATACAATACATGAGGTGATATAAGGATATAACAGTGCGGGGGTGTATAATATACAATACATGAGGTGATATAAGGATATAATAGTGCGGGGGGTGTATAATATACAATACATGAGGTGATATAAGGATATAACAGTGCGGGGGGTGTATAATATACAATACATGAGGTGATATAAGGATATAATAGTGCGGGGGGTGTATAATATACAATACATGAGGTGATATAAGGATATAACAGTGCGGGGGGTGTATAATATACAATACATGAGGTGATATAAGGCTATAACAGTGCGGGGGTGTATAATATACAATACATGAGGTGATATAAGGATATAACAGTGCGGGGGGTGTATAATATACAATACATGAGGTGATATAAGGATATAACAGCGCGGGGGGTGTATAATATACAATACATGAGGTGATATAACAGTGCGGGGGGTGTATAATATACAATACATGAGGTGATATAACAGTGCGGGGGGTGTATAATATACAATACATGAGGTGATATAAGGATATAACAGTGCGGGGGGTGTATAATATACAATACATGAGGTGATATAAGGATATAACAGTGCGGGGGGTGTATAATATACAATACATGAGGTGATATAAGGATATAACAGTGCGGGGCGTGTATAATATACAATACATGAGGTGATATAAGGATATAACAGTGCGGGGGGTGTATAATATACAATACATGAGGTGATATAAGGATATAACAGTGCGGGGCGTGTATAATATACAATACATGAGGTGATATAAGGATATAACAGTGCGGGGGGTGTATAATATACAATTCATGAGGTGATATAAGGATATAACAGTGCGGGGGGTGTATAATATACAATACGTGAGGTGATATAAGGATATAACAGTGCGGGGGGTGTATAATATACAATACATGAGGTGATATAAGGATATAACAGTGCGGGGGTGTATAATATACAATACATGAGGTGATATAAGGATATAACAGTGCGGGGGGTGTATAATATACAATACATGAGGTGATATAAGGATATAACAGTGCGGGGGGTGTATAATATACAATACATGAGGTGATATAAGGATATAACAGTGCGGGGGGTGTATAATATACAATACATGAGGTGATATAAGGATATAACAGTGCGGGGGGTGTATAATATACAATACATGAGGTGATATAAGGATATAACAGTGCGGGGGGTGTATAATATACAATACATGAGGTGATATAAGGATATAACAGTGCGGGGGGTGTATAATATACAATACATGAGGTGATATAAGGATATAACAGTGCGGGGGGTGTATAATATACAATACATGAGGTGATATAAGGATATAACAGTGCGGGGGGTGTATAATATACAATACATGAGGTGATATAAGGATATAACAGTGCGGGGGGTGTATAATATACAATACATGAGGTGATATAAGGATATAACAGTGCGGGGGGTGTATAATATACAATACATGAGGTGATATAAGGATATAACAGTGCGGGGGGTGTATAATATACAATACATGAGGTGATATAAGGATATAATAGTGCGGGGGGTGTATAATATACAATACATGAGGTGATATAAGGATATAACAGTGCGGGGGGTGTATAATATACAATACATGAGGTGATATAACAGTGCGGGGGGTGTATAATATACAATACATGAGGTGATATAAGGATATAACAGTGCGGGGGGGTGTATAATATACAATACATGAGGTGATATAACAGTGCGGGGGGTGTATAATATACAATACATGAGGTGATATAACAGTGCGGGGGGTGTATAATATACAATACATGAGGTGATATAAGGATATAACAGTGCGGGGGGTGTATAATATACAATACATGAGGTGATATAAGGATATAACAGTGCGGGGGGTGTATAATATACAATACATGAGGTGATATAAGGATATAACAGTGCGGGGGGTGTATAATATACAATACATGAGGTGATATAAGGATATAACAGTGCGGGGCGTGTATAATATACAATACATGAGGTGATATAAGGATATAACAGTGCGGGGGGTGTATAATATACAATACATGAGGTGATATAAGGATATAACAGTGCGGGGGGTGTATAATATACAATACATGAGGTGATATAAGGATATAACAGTGCGGGGGGTGTATAATATACAATTCATGAGGTGATATAAGGATATAACAGTGCGGGGGGTGTATAATATACAATACATGAGGTGATATAACAGTGCGGGGGGTGTATAATATACAATACAAGGATTGATATAAGGATATAACAGTGCGGGGGGTGTATAATATACAATACATGAGGTGATATAACAGTGCGGGGGGTGTATAATATACAATACATGAGGTGATATTATACACCCCCCTATCACTGCAGGAGGGAGATGGGGGTCACCTATCACTGCAGGAGGGAGATGGGAGTCACCTATCACTGCAGGAGGGGAGATGGGGGTCACCTATCACTGCAGGAGGGAGATGGGGGTCACCTATCACTGCAGGAGGGGAGATGGGGGTCACCTATCACTGCAGGAGGGGAGATGGGGGTCACCTATCACTGCAGGAGGGAGATGGGGGTCACCTATCACTGCAGGAGGGGAGATGGGGGTCACCTATCACTGCAGGAGGGAGATGGGGTCACCTATCACTGCAGGAGGGAGATGGGGGTCACCTATCACTGCAGGAGGGAGATGGGGGTCACATATCACTGCAGGAGGGGGAGATGGGAGTCACCTATCACTGCAGGAGGGAGATGGGGGTCACCTATCACTGCAGGAGGGGAGATGGGGGTCACCTATCACTGCAGGAGGGAGATGGGGGTCACCTATCACTGCAGGAGGGAGATGGGGGTCACCTATCACTGCAGGAGGGAGATGGGGGTCACCTATCACTGCAGGAGGGAGATGGGAGTCACCTATCACTGCAGGAGGGAGATGGGAGTCACCTATCACTGCAGGAGGGGGATGGGGGTCACCTATCACTGCAGGAGGGGAGATGGGGGTCACCTATCACTGCAGGAGGGGAGATGGGGGTCACCTATCACTGCAGGAGGGGAGATGGGGGTCACCTATCACTGCAGGAGGGGAGATGGGGGTCACCTATCACTGCAGGAGGGGAGATGGGGGTCACCTATCACTGCAGGAGGGAGATGGGGGTCACCTATCACTGCAGGAGGGGAGATGGGAGTCACCTATCACTGCAGGAGGGGAGATGGGAGTCACCTATCACTGCAGGAGGGGAGATGGGGGTCACCTATCACTGCAGGAGGGGAGATGGGGGTCACCTATCACTGCAGGAGGGAGATGGGAGTCACCTATCACTGCAGGAGGGGAGATGGGGGTCACCTATCACTGCAGGAGGGAGATGGGGGTCACCTATCACTGCAGGAGGGAGATGGGGGTCACCTATCACTGCAGGAGGGGAGATGGGGGTCACCTATCACTGCAGGAGGGAGATGGGGGTCACCTATCACTGCAGGAGGGGAGATGGGGGTCACCTATCACTGCAGGAGGGAGATGGGGGTCACCTATCACTGCAGGAGGGGAGATGGGGGTCACCTATCACTGCAGGAGGGAGATGGGGGTCATCTATCACTGCAGGAGGGGAGATGGGGGTCACCTATCACTGCAGGAGGGAGATGGGGGTCACCTATCACTGCAGGAGGGGAGATGGGAGGTCACATATCACTGCAGGAGGGGAGATGGGGGTCACCTATCACTGCAGGGAGGGAGATGGGGGTCACCTATCACTGCAGGAGGGGAGATGGGGGTCACCTATCACTGCAGGAGGGGAGATGGGGGTCACCTATCACTGCAGGAGGGAGATGGGGGTCACCTATCACTGCAGGAGGGGAGATGGGGGTCACCTATCACTGCAGGAGGGGAGATGGGGGTCACCTATCACTGCAGGAGGGAGATGGGGGTCACCTATCACTGCAGGAGGGGAGATGGGGGTCACCTATCACTGCAGGAGGGGAGATGGGGGTCACCTATCACTGCAGGAGGGGAGATGGGGGTCACCTATCACTGCAGGAGGGAGATGGGGGTCACCTATCACTGCAGGAGGGGAGATGGGGGTCACCTATCACTGCAGGAGGGGAGATGGGGGTCACCTATCACTGCAGGAGGGGAGATGGGGGTCACCTATCACTGTGGTAGGTAGGTGGGGTTCACCCATCACTGCAGCCTCCAGCAGTCGGGGCTTTATGGCAGAGTCTGGAAGCTTATCCTCAGGGTAAGACACATGGAGGATCCGGACTATGAGGAATAAGATTCTCTGCTCCGAGGAGATGGAGATTGGACTTTTTGGTGATAATTCTGAGCGGTGGAGAAAACCCGCTCATCACCTGCCAAATACTATCCCAGCAGTGACACGGGGGGCAGCATCAGGCTATGGGGGGGGCAGCATCAGGCTATGGGGGGGGCAGCATCAGGCTATGGGGGGGGCAGCATCAGGCTATGGGGGGGGCAGCATCAGGCTATGGGGGGGGCAGCATCAGGCTATGGGGGGGGCAGCATCAGGCTATGGGGGGGCAGCATCAGGCTATGGGGGGGGCAGCATCAGGCTATGGGGGGGGCAGCATCAGGCTATGGGGGGGCAGCATCAGGCTATGGGGGGGGCAGCATCAGGCTATGGGGGGGGCAGCATCAGGCTATGGGGGGGGGGGCAGCATCAGGCTATGGGGGGGGCAGCATCAGGCTATGGGGGGGGCAGCATCAGGCTATGGGGGGGGCAGCATCAGGCTATGGGGGGGCAGCATCAGGCTATGGGGGGGGCAGCATCAGGCTATGGGGGGGGCAGCATCAGGCTATGGGGGGGGCAGCATCAGGCTATGGGGGGGGCAGCATCAGGCTCTGGGGGGGCAGCATCAGGCTATGGGGGGGGGGCAGCATCAGGCTATGGGGGGGGCAGCATCAGGCTATGGGGGGGCAGCATCAGGCTATGGGGGGGGCAGCATCAGGCTATGGGGGGGGCAGCATCAGGCTATGGGGGGGGGCAGCATCAGGCTATGGGGGGGCAGCATCAGGCTATGGGGGGGGCAGCATCAGGCTATGGGGGGGGCAGCATCAGGCTATGGGGGGGGCAGCATCAGGCTATGGGGGGGCAGCATCAGGCTATGGGGGGGGCAGCATCAGGCTATGGGGGGGGCAGCATCAGGCTATGGGGGGGGCAGCATCAGGCTATGGGGGGGGCAGCATCAGGCTATGGGGGGGGCAGCATCAGGCTATGGGGGGGCAGCATCAGGCTATGGGGGGGGCAGCATCAGGCTATGGGGGGGGCAGTATCAGGCTATGGGGGGGCAGCATCAGGCTATGGGGGGGGCAGCATCAGGCTATGGGGGGGGGCAGCATCAGGCTATGGGGGGGGGCAGCATCAGGCTATGGGGGGGGGCAGCATCAGGCTATGGGGGGGCAGCATCAGGCTATGGGGGGGGCAGCATCAGGCTATGGGGGGGGGGCAGCATCAGGCTATGGGGGGGGCAGCATCAGGCTATGGGGGGGGCAGCGTCAGGCTATGGGGGGGGCAGCATCAGGCTATGGGGGGGGCAGCATCAGGCTATGGGGGGGGCAGCATCAGGCTATGGGGGGGGGGCAGCATCAGGCTATGGGGGGGGCAGCGTCAGGCTATGGGGGGGGCAGCGTCAGGCTATGGGGGGGGGCAGCATCAGGCTATGGGGGGGGGGGGCCGCATCAGGCTATGGGGGGGGGCAGCATCAGGCTATGGGGGGGGGCAGCATCAGGCTATGGGGGGGGGGCAGCATCAGGCTATGGGGGGGGGGCAGCATCAGGCTATGGGGGGGGGCAGCATCAGGCTATGGGGGGGCAGCGTCAGGCTATGGGGGGGGCAGCGTCAGGCTATGGGGGGGGCAGCATCAGGCTATGGGGGGGGCAGCATCAGGCTATGGGGGGGGCAGCATCAGGCTATGGGGGGGGGCAGCATCAGGCTATGGGGGGGGGCAGCATCAGGCTATGGGGGGGCAGCATCAGGCTATGGGGGGGGGCAGCATCAGGCTATGGGGGGGGGCAGCATCAGGCTATGGGGGGGGGGAGCATCAGGCTATGGGGGGGGGCAGCATCAGGCTATGGGGGGGGGCAGCATCAGGCTATGGGGGGGGCAGCATCAGGCTATGGGGGGGCAGCATCAGGCTATGGGGGGGGCAGCGTCAGGCTATGGGGGGGGGCAGCATCAGGCTATGGGGGGGGGGCAGCGTCAGGCTATGGGGGGGGGCAGCGTCAGGCTATGTCATCTTCTGCGCTGGTCCAGAGGGTCCACTACCCCTGGTGAGCGTCCACCAGAGAACACACTGACCCGCATGTTCTAGTAGTGATGCAGCACAGCACATGAATGTGGCGCATGCTGCGGGTGCCCATAATGCTAGTACACCAAGTATAATGGAGGTGCGCCACAATTATACAAGACTTACGACATAAATGTGGTGCACGGTGCATGTACACATGGGAATAACCCTTTGTGTGCAGCGTATTGTGTCACAGCGTACATAGTGCAGCACAATGAACACATGATATATACATGTGCAGGCGGGTATTACATACATTTATGTGCAGTCAGAATACTGAGGCCCATATGTCTAGCCCCCATAGGATCAGCGGAGGTGCCCTGACACTGGATTGCATGGGAGCAGAGGGTGCAGGGTTTCTCCCCATGTAGCGGGCACTGGTGTAAGGTCCTGGATCATAGAGGCCCATACAATCCCTCGCCTTCTCCAGGATCAGTGACTCACAGGATGCAAATCTGGTCTGGGAGGAGATGAAAGAATCAGCAGAGCATTGCACAGTAACCATAGTGGGCGCAATGCTCTGCAGGTGATTCTGGGGGTCCTAGCTGCTAGAATGGACAAGGTTATTCTCCTGTGTCTGAGAGGTCACACCCACCTCCCCTCCTCCACCTGCTGTTCTCTCATCTCGTTAAGTGAATTAACCTTTAACAGAAGGATCTCTTAATTGTATTCACAGCTCGTTAGGAAAGTGCTGCCCCGGAGCAGAGTCCACATCATCGCAGCCCATTGTGTATTCAGGAAAAAGCTGCAACCTTGGGGAGCCTCCCCGAATCCTCACATCCAGCCACACGTACGTCTGTATATGAAATTATATCCAAACCTGTGCAAAACCCCTGGTGACCAGCGCCCTATGTGCAAAACCACCGGTGACCAGCGCCGTATGTGCAAAACCACCGGTGACCAGCGCCCTATGTGCAAAACCACCGGTGACCAGCGCCCTATGTGCAAAACCACCGGTGCCCAGCGCCCTATGTGCAAAACCACCGGTGCCCAGCGCCCTATGTGCAAAACCACCGGTGACCAGCGCCGTATGTGCAAAACCACCGGTGACCAGCGCCCTATGTGCAAAACCACCGGTGACCAGCGCCCTATGTGCAAAACCACCGGTGCCCAGCGCCCTATGTGCAAAACCACCGGTGCCCAGCGCCCTATGTGCAAAACCACCGGTGCCCAGCGCCCTATGTGCAAAACCACCGGTGCCCAGCGCCCTATGTGCAAAACCACCGGTGACCAGCGCCCTATGTGCAAAACCACCGGTGCCCAGCGCCCTATGTGCAAAACCACCGGTGCCCAGCGCCCTATGTGCAAAACCACCGGTGACCAGCGCCCTATGTGCAAAACCACCGGTGCCCAGCGCCGTATGTGCAAAACCACCGGTGACCAGCGCCCTATGTGCAAAACCACCGGTGACCAGCGCCCTATGTGCAAAACCACCGGTGACCAGCGCCCTATGTGCAAAACCACCGGTGACCAGCGCCGTATGTGCAAAACCACCGGTGCCCAGCGCCGTATGTGCAAAACCACCGGTGACCAGCGCCGTATGTGCAAGACCACCGGTGCCCAGCGCCGTATGTGCAAGACCACCGGTGCCCAGCGCCGTATGTGCAAAACCACCGGTGCCCAGCGCCGTATGTGCAAAACCACCGGTGCCCAGCGCCGTATGTGCAAAACCACCGGTGCCCAGCGCCCTATGTGCAAAACCACCGGTGCCCAGCGCCGTATGTGCAAAACCCCCGGTGCCCAGCGCCGTATGTGCAAAACCACCGGTGCCCAGCGCCCTATGTGCAAAACCCCCGGTGCCCAGCGCCCTATGTGCAAAACCACCGGTGACCAGCGCCCTATGTGCAAAACCACCGGTGACCAGCGCCGTATGTGCAAAACCACCGGTGACCAGCGCCCTATGTGCAAAACCACCGGTTACCAGCGCCCTATGTGCAAAACCACCGGTGACCAGCGCCGTATGTGCAAAACCCCCAGTGCCCAGCGCCGTATGTGCAAAACCACCGGTGCCCAGCGCCCTATGTGCAAAACCACCGGTGCCCAGCGCCGTATGTGCAAAACCACCGGTGCCCAGCGCCCTATGTGCAAAACCACCGGTGCCCAGCGCCCTATGTGCAAAACCACCGGTGCCCAGCGCCGTATGTGCAAAACCACCGGTGCCCAGCGCCGTATGTGCAAAACCACCGGTGCCCAGCGCCGTATGTGCAAAACCACCGGTGCCCAGCGCCGTATGTGCAATACCACCGGTGCCCAGCGCCGTATGTGCAAAACCACCGGTGCCCAGCGCCCTATGTGCAAAACCACCGGTGCCCAGCGCCCTATGTGCAAAACCACCGGTGCCCAGCGCCCTATGTGCAAAACCACCGGTGACCAGCGCCGTATGTGCAAAACCACCGGTGACCAGCGCCGTATGTGCAAAACCCCCAGTGCCCAGCGCCGTATGTTTAGGATTGTTTACATGAGACACCCCTGACGCTCCCGCAGCCTCTGTATTACATGAGACACCCCTGAAGCTCCCGCAGCCTCGGTATTACATGAGACACCCCTGACGCTCCCGCAGCCTCGGTATTACATGAGACACCCCTGAAGCTCCCGCAGCCTCGGTATTACATGAGACACCCCTGAAGCTCCCGCAGCCTCAGTATTACATGAGACACCCCTGACGCTCCCGCAGCCTCAGTATTACATGAGACACCCCTGACGCTCCCGCAGCCTCAGTATTACATGAGACACCCCTGACGCTCCCGCAGCCTCGGTATTACATGAGACACCCCTGAAGCTCCCGCAGCCTCTGTATTACATGAGACACCCCTGACGCTCCCGCAGCCTCAGTATTACATGAGACACCCCTGAAGCTCCCGCAGCCTCAGTATTACATGAGACACCCCTGACGCTCCCGCAGCCTCTGTATTACATGAGACACCCCTGAAGCTCCCGCAGCCTCAGTATTACATGAGACACCCCTGACGCTCCCGCAGCCTCAGTATTACATGAGACACCCCTGAAGCTCCCGCAGCCTCGGTATTACATGAGACACCCCTGAAGCTCCCGCAGCCTCGGTATTACATGAGACACCCCTGAAGCTCCCGCAGCCTCTGTATTACATGAGACACCCCTGACGCTCCCGCAGCCTCAGTATTACATGAGACACCCCTGAAGCTCCCGCAGCCTCTGTATTACATGAGACACCCCTGAAGCTCCCGCAGCCTCTGTATTACATGAGACACCCCTGAAGCTCCCGCAGCCTCTGTATTACATGAGACACCCCTGACGCTCCCGCAGCCTCAGTATTACATGAGACACCCCTGACGCTCCCGCAGCCTCTGTATTACATGAGACACCCCTGAAGCTCCCGCAGCCTCGGTATTACATGAGACACCCCTGAAGCTCCCGCAGCCTCTGTATTACATGAGACACCCCTGAAGCTCCCGCAGCCTCGGTATTACATGAGACACCCCTGAAGCTCCCGCAGCCTCTGTATTACATGAGACACCCCTGACGCTCCCGCAGCCTCAGTATTACATGAGACACCCCTGAAGCTCCCGCAGCCTCGGTATTACATGAGACACCCCTGAAGCTCCCGCAGCCTCTGTATTACATGAGACACCCCTGACGCTCCCGCAGCCTCTGTATTACATGAGACACCCCTGACGCTCCCGCAGCCTCTGTATTACATGAGACACCCCTGACGCTCCCGCAGCCTCAGTATTACATGAGACACCCCTGAAGCTCCCGCAGCCTCGGTATTACATGAGACACCCCTGACGCTCCCGCAGCCTCAGTATTACATGAGACACCCCTGAAGCTCCCGCAGCCTCAGTATTACATGAGACACCCCTGAAGCTCCCGCAGCCTCTGTATTACATGAGACACCCCTGACGCTCCCGCAGCCTCGGTATTACATGAGACACCCCTGAAGCTCCCGCAGCCTCTGTATTACATGAGACACCCCTGAAGCTCCCGCAGCCTCTGTATTACATGAGACACCCCTGACGCTCCCGCAGCCTCTGTATTACATGAGACACCCCTGAAGCTCCCGCAGCCTCAGTATTACATGAGACACCCCTGACGCTCCCGCAGCCTCGGTATTACATGAGACACCCCTGAAGCTCCCGCAGCCTCTGTATTACATGAGACACCCCTGAAGCTCCCGCAGCCTCTGTATTACATGAGACACCCCTGAAGCTCCCGCAGCCTCAGTATTACATGAGACACCCCTGAAGCTCCCGCAGCCTCGGTATTACATGAGACACCCCTGAAGCTCCCGCAGCCTCTGTATTACATGAGACACCCCTGACGCTCCCGCAGCCTCAGTATTACATGAGACACCCCTGAAGCTCCCGCAGCCTCTGTATTACATGAGACACCCCTGAAGCTCCCGCAGCCTCTGTATTACATGAGACACCCCTGACGCTCCCGCAGCCTCAGTATTACATGAGACACCCCTGACGCTCCCGCAGCCTCAGTATTACATGAGACACCCCTGAAGCTCCCGCAGCCTCAGTATTACATGAGACACCCCTGAAGCTCCCGCAGCCTCAGTATTACATGAGACACCCCTGACGCTCCCGCAGCCTCAGTATTACATGAGACACCCCTGACGCTCCCGCAGCCTCAGTATTACATGAGACACCCCTGAAGCTCCCGCAGCCTCTGTATTACATGAGACACCCCTGAAGCTCCCGCAGCCTCTGTATTACATGAGACACCCCTGAAGCTCCCGCAGCCTCTGTATTACATGAGACACCCCTGAAGCTCCCGCAGCCTCTGTATTACATGAGACACCCCTGAAGCTCCCGCAGCCTCTGTATTACATGAGACACCCCTGAAGCTCCCGCAGCCTCTGTATTACATGAGACACCCCTGAAGCTCCCGCAGCCTCAGTATTACATGAGACACCCCTGACGCTCCCGCAGCCTCTGTATTACATGAGACACCCCTGACGCTCCCGCAGCCTCAGTATTACATGAGACACCCCTGACGCTCCCGCAGCCTCGGTATTACATGAGACACCCCTGAAGCTCCCGCAGCCTCAGTATTACATGAGACACCCCTGAAGCTCCCGCAGCCTCAGTATTACATGAGACACCCCTGACGCTCCCGCAGCCTCTGTATTACATGAGACACCCCTGACGCTCCCGCAGCCTCAGTATTACATGAGACACCCCTGAAGCTCCCGCAGCCTCAGTATTACATGAGACACCCCTGAAGCTCCCGCAGCCTAGGTATTACATGAGACACCCCTGACGCTCCCGCAGCCTCTGTATTACATGAGACACCCCTGAAGCTCCCGCAGCCTCGGTATTACATGAGACACCCCTGAAGCTCCCGCAGCCTCGGTATTACATGAGACACCCCTGAAGCTCCCGCAGCCTCGGTATTACATGAGACACCCCTGAAGCTCCCGCAGCCTCAGTATTACATGAGACACCCCTGAAGCTCCCGCAGCCTCTGTATTACATGAGACACCCCTGAAGCTCCCGCAGCCTCTGTATTACATGAGACACCCCTGAAGCTCCCGCAGCCTCTGTATTACATGTGATGTGTAAATGCGGCTGCAGGGCTGGTTATGGTGTGAGAATCATGTTATAGGGGTGTGGGGGTGCACCCAGCGCTGGGGTCGATAAGGCCCTATGCACAAAGGGGACGCACCATGAGAGGACACTACTTTTAGGGGCGCGGTGCTGGTTGTGTGCGTGAGGCCTAAATTGTATGAGATGAGGATATTCCCATTGTATGACCCCACTTAGACGCCCTCATTCTCCTGAATACCAAATATCCCTAATTGTCTGTGAGTGTAATATTGTGTGCTGCTGCTGACACTGTGTACTTACCTTTGTATGTGTAATGACTCTCTATATAGGGGTCATTTTGTATACAATGCCCTGTAAATACTTGCATAAAGAGCCCCCTGTGATCCCCTCAGTGATGTGTTTGTCCTGCTCCCTGCTTGTGTATTGTTCCTGTTCAGTAATCGCTCCCACCCCACCCCCGGGGTCTTATCACCCGGAGGTCCCAGGAGACTCCATTACACATGTATAGAAGACACTCCCAGGCGTCTGTAGTCTCAGGATTGTTATCTGACTGCTGTCCCCAAGTCATCCTGTGGCTCCCATAATGGCAGCACAATGGAGCCCACCCGGGTCATGGTCTGGATCTGCTTGGACTGTGTGCGGCCGAGGTCCGTACTCACAGGACAGTCTCTCCGTCACGGGATCCTCAGCATGCAGATGTTGGAGCGTTGGCTTTTAGGCTGCGGTCACATGTTGCAGTTAAAACTGCATCGTGATCAGGAGGTTTTAGGGGCAGTTTTGTCAATTGCACAGGTGCAAGACATGAGCTGAACGGGTGGATTTGATTTTGGAGGAGACAAATGTCACCCGCCTGTTGATTTGATGTCTGTCACTTGTTATAATAGTAAGTAATACCGACCCAAACCTAAGTGCAGCGTGTGACCGCACCCTTCTCCCCTATCAATGTGCCGCAGCTTCTGAATGATGATCGCGGCCAATAAAACAATTAGTGGAGACGAGGCCTTGGGGAGCCTCGCGGTCGGTCGGCAGAGGGGCCGCTAATTCCCTCTTTATTCTTGGATTAATGTCCTGGTGGCAGTGAGCCGGGCATGCTGGGAGAGACTGATCCTCCCTGGAGGACTGTGAGAATTGTAAGACGTGGTGGCTGCTCGTCCTGCACCATAAGGCAGTCAGCAGCGCATGCACGTGGCGTCCACATTGTGTACAATTTACCTAATTACATTGCTGTTAACATTTCCGTTTACAGAACTCAATGTTAACACAAAATTAGCAAATGTGCTGACATTGCGCTTGTACTTTAAAATACTTTTTATTTTCCAAATAGAATGACAACAAGACGTTACCTCGATGTCATTAGGTAGATCTCCTCCTCGGCTGTTGTGAGGTGAACGCCACGTGTGAACGCAGCCGTGGGATTACTGGAGCTCGGCTCCATTGAGGCTGGTGAGGGCTTCTGTTACTCTGTGTGGTTTTCTATATGGCTGTGGATGTACAGAGGAGGCCTGAGGGCGCGTTCACACGTTGCGTTTTGGTCGCGTTTTCATTGCGTTTTAAACGCATATACAACAGCTGATGAGAGGTGATTTGCCTAATTACATTACCGTTTACATCGCGTTTACGATGCGTTTTGTAAACGGACATGTTAACAGTGATGTAATTAGGCAAATCACCTCTCCTCAGCTGTTGTATATGCGTTTAAAACGCAATGAAAACGCAGGTCAAAACGCAACGTGTGAACGCGCCCTGACGATGCAGAGGCTGTGGGGAGAGGCTTGTTACATGTACAACACACGTGCAATCAGGACAAGCGCCTTGAGTTTTGCATTGTTTATATTCTAATCACGTGGTGCAGGTTACTGGTCGCATCCGTTTTAGTAGAAACGCATTGGAGATGGGGCCCCTACCGCAGCTTGGTAGCAGGAGCCGGACCCCTATGATTGATGTGCAGATTCTATGTGTATACAGGTTGCAGCTGTGGATAAAGCAGCAGCAGCTTTTGTCTGGTTACTGCCGTGGTTGTAAACTTCCTGCATCACTTCCGTTACTTGTGCCCTCGTCTCGTGCTCAGTGTCCGTGGCGCCTGGCAATCTCCGTCAGCTACATACGTGGCCGCCCGCTCCGCTCATCTGGGGGAGCAACCAGGGGAAGGATGGAGGCTCCTTGGACACATTGGGGGACATTTACTATGGTGTTTCCGCCAGTTTTGTGGCGCTTTCACTGCATCTTCTGCTCTCCTACCTATTTATTAGCTTTCGGGGACAGAAAAAATGCCTTTTTCCGTCTGCTCCGACTCTTCTCCGAAAAGGGGCGTGGCTTTGGCGGAGTGGAAACTCAGACAGAATTACTATGTGTCGCAGCCCTTTTTGGGCGCTGAAAACTGGCGGAAAGTAGACCAAAAGAAAACTGGTCTAGCAGGGACTGTTGGACACATTTCTGGTGCTCGGGACAGATTTTGGTCCCAGGGACAGAAAATGGTCTCGGCGCCAGAAATGTCTCTGCACAGCTCTACAATATTACATGTGTGTCTTCTTACCGAGAGCAGGTCGGTAACAAAGCCAATGCAGACACCGACACTTTATGTAAATGTCCCCCATTGTTCTCGTGATATGTGTGGGTCTCATCACTGACAACCCCACGATCAGCAACTTAGGGTGAAGACACACATGGCGTTTTTGGGCCGTTTTTGGGCCGTTTTTACTAAGTACGTTTTCAGATCGTTAAAAAACGCATCCGTTTTTTGAAAACGCATGCGGTTTTTGAAAACGCATGCGTTTTTGTCCGTTTTTCATTGCGCAATTTCGGAAAAACGGACAAAAACGCATGCATTTTCAAAAAACGCATGCGTTTTTAAAAAACGGATGCGTTTTTAAAAAACGGATGCGTTTTTTAACGCATGCGTTTTTAACGATCTGAAAACGCACTTAGTAAAAACAGCCCAAAAACGGCCTAAAAACGCCACGTGTGACATCACCCTTAGGCCCGATCCTGCTGATCCTGTGCATAGGCCTAAGGGTGAAGACACACATGGCGTTTTTGGGCCGTTTTTACTAAGTGCGTTTTCAGATCGTTAAAAAACGCATCCGTTTTTTAAAAGTTTGTCAGTTTTTCCGAAATTGCGCAATGAAAAACGGACAAAAACGCATGCGTTTTTAACGATCTGAAAACGCACTTAGTAAAAACGGCCCAAAAACGCCATGTGTGTCTTCACCCTAACTTGTTTTGAGGGAAAACTCCTTTAAGTTAAACCAAGCACACTGACCTATTTACCACCAGGATGTAGGATTATAAACCAAGCACACTGACCTATTATTATGCGCCCCCTCTGGCAGGATCTGCTCTTCTTTCAGCTTCCTATGCCCCGGTTTTTAAGGATTCTGCAAATGAACTTGAGGGTCTCCAAGCTCCACTAACATCTATGGAGCCCCTCAGGGTGCGTTCACACGTTGCGTTTTGGTCGCGTTTTCATTGCGTTTGAAACGCATATACAACAGCTGATGAGAGGTGATTCGCCTAATTACATTACCGTTTACGTTTGTAAACGCAATGTTAACGCATGCGTTAACAGAACACATGCGTTAACATCACGTTTACGATGCGTTTTGTAAACGGACATGTTAACAGTGATGTAATTAGGCAAATCACCTCTCCTCAGCTGTTGTATATGCGTTTCAAAGCAATGAAAACGCAGGTCAAAACGCAACGTGTGAACCCGCCCTCAGGCTTATTTGCATAATTTGTAAAAACCAGGGCATAGGGTGCTAAAAGAAGAGCAGACCCTGCCCTAGGGGGCGCACACCAGTGTGTCAGTACTTGGTTTACAGTCCTTCATCCTGGTGGTAGATGTCCTTTATTGCACTTAGTGTGGTATGTGCCCAGAAACATGTAGAAAATTCTGCTGGAATCTCAGTTTTATCAGTGACTACGGCTAGAAGTGTAGTATAGGAGGCCATTGCTCTAGGTGTAGTATAGGAGGCCATTGCTCTAGGTGTATTATAGGCGGCCATTGCTCTAGGTGTAGTATAGGAGGCCATTGCTCTAGGTGTAGTATAGGAGGCCATTGCTCTAGGTGTAGTATAGGAGGCCATTGCTCTAGGTGTAGTATAGGAGGCCATTGCTCTAGGTGTAGTATAGGAGGCCATTGCTCTAGGTGTAGTATAGGAGGCCATTGCTCTAGGTGTAGTATAGGAGGCCATTGCTCTAGGTGTAGTATAGGAGGCCATTGCTCTAGGTGTAGTATAGGAGGCCATTGCTCTAGGTGTAGTATAGGAGGCCATTGCTCTAGGTGTAGTATAGGCGGCCATCGCTCTAGGTGTAGTATAGGCGGCCATTGCTCTAGGTGTAGTATAGGCGGCCATTGCTCTAGGTGTAGTATAGGAGGCCATTGCTCTAGGTGTAGTATAGGAGGCCATTGCTCTAGGTGTAGTATAGGAGGCCATTGCTCTAGGTGTAGTATAGGAGGCCATTGCTCTAGGTGTAGTATAGGAGGCCATTGCTCTAGGTGTAGTATAGGAGGCCATTGCTCTAGGTGTAGTATAGGAGGCCATTGCTCTAGGTGTAGTATAGGAGGCCATTGCTCTAGGTGTAGTATAGGAGGCCATTGCTCTAGGTGTAGTATAGGAGGCCATTGCTCTAGGTGTAGTATAGGAGGCCATTGCTCTAGGTGTAGTATAGGAGGCCATTGCTCTAGGTGTAGTATAGGAGGCCATTGCTCTAGGTGTAGTATAGGAGGCCATCGCTCTAGGTGTAGTATAGGCGGCCATCGCTCTAGGTGTAGTATAGGAGGCCATTGCTCTAGGTGTAGTATAGGCGGCCATCGCTCTAGGTGTAGTATAGGAGGCCATTGCTCTAGGTGTAGTATAGGAGGCCATTGCTCTAGGTGTAGTATAGGAGGCCATCGCTCTAGGTGTAGTATAGGCGGCCATTGCTCTAGGTGTAGTATAGGAGGCCATTGCTCTAGGTGTAGTATAGGAGGCCATCGCTCTAGGTGTAGTATAGGAGGCCATTGCTCTAGGTGTAGTATAGGAGGCCATTGCTCTAGGTGTAGTATAGGAGGCCATTGCTCTAGGTGTAGTATAGGAGGCCATTGCTCTAGGTGTAGTATAGGAGGCCATTGCTCTAGGTGTAGTATAGGCGGCCATTGCTCTAGGTGTAGTATAGGAGGCCATTGCTCTAGGTGTAGTATAGGAGGCCATCGCTCTAGGTGTAGTATAGGAGGCCATTGCTCTAGGTGTAGTATAGGAGGCCATTGCTCTAGGTGTAGTATAGGAGGCCATTGCTCTAGGTGTAGTATAGGAGGCCATTGCTCTAGGTGTAGTATAGGAGGCCATTGCTCTAGGTGTAGTATAGGAGGCCATTGCTCTAGGTGTAGTATAGGAGGCCATTGCTCTAGGTGTAGTATAGGAGGCCATTGCTCTAGGTGTAGTATAGGAGGCCATTGCTCTAGGTGTAGTATAGGAGGCCATTGCTCTAGGTGTAGTATAGGCGGCCATTGCTCTAGGTGTAGTATAGGAGGCCATCGCTCTAGGTGTAGTATAGGCGGCCATCGCTCTAGGTGTAGTATAGGCGGCCATTGCTCTAGGTGTAGTATAGGAGGCCATTGCTCTAGGTGTAGTATAGGAGGCCATTGCTCTAGGTGTAGTATAGGCGGCCATTGCTCTAGGTGTAGTATAGGAGGCCATCGCTCTAGGTGTAGTATAGGCGGCCATTGCTCTAGGTGTAGTATAGGAGGCCATTGCTCTAGGTGTAGTATAGGAGGCCATCGCTCTAGGTGTAGTATAGGAGGCCATTGCTCTAGGTGTAGTATAGGAGGCCATTGCTCTAGGTGTAGTATAGGAGGCCATTGCTCTAGGTGTAGTATAGGAGGCCATTGCTCTAGGTGTAGTATAGGCGGCCATTGCTCTAGGTGTAGTATAGGAGGCCATCGCTCTAGGTGTAGTATAGGCGGCCATCGCTCTAGGTGTAGTATAGGAGGCCATCGCTCTAGGTGTAGTATAGGAGGCCATTGCTCTAGGTGTAGTATAGGAGGCCATTGCTCTAGGTGTAGTATAGGAGGCCATTGCTCTAGGTGTAGTATAGGAGGCCATTGCTCTAGGTGTAGTATAGGAGGCCATTGCTCTAGGTGTAGTATAGGAGGCCATTGCTCTAGGTGTAGTATAGGAGGCCATTGCTCTAGGTGTAGTATAGGCGGCCATCGCTCTAGGTGTAGTATAGGCGGCCATCGCTCTAGGTGTAGTATAGGCGGCCATTGCTCTAGGTGTAGTATAGGAGGCCATTGCTCTAGGTGTAGTATAGGAGGCCATTGCTCTAGGTGTAGTATAGGAGGCCATTGCTCTAGGTGTAGTATAGGAGGCCATTGCTCTAGGTGTAGTATAGGAGGCCATTGCTCTAGGTGTAGTATAGGAGGCCATTGCTCTAGGTGTAGTATAGGAGGCCATTGCTCTAGGTGTAGTATAGGAGGCCATTGCTCTAGGTGTAGTATAGGAGGCCATTGCTCTAGGTGTAGTATAGGAGGCCATTGCTCTAGGTGTAGTATAGGAGGCCATTGCTCTAGGTGTAGTATAGGAGGCCATCGCTCTAGGTGTAGTATAGGAGGCCATCGCTCTAGGTGTAGTATAGGCGGCCATCGCTCTAGGTGTAGTATAGGAGGCCATTGCTCTAGGTGTAGTATAGGCGGCCATCGCTCTAGGTGTAGTATAGGAGGCCATTGCTCTAGGTGTAGTATAGGAGGCCATTGCTCTAGGTGTAGTATAGGAGGCCATCGCTCTAGGTGTAGTATAGGCGGCCATTGCTCTAGGTGTAGTATAGGAGGCCATTGCTCTAGGTGTAGTATAGGAGGCCATCGCTCTAGGTGTAGTATAGGAGGCCATTGCTCTAGGTGTAGTATAGGAGGCCATTGCTCTAGGTGTAGTATAGGAGGCCATTGCTCTAGGTGTAGTATAGGAGGCCATTGCTCTAGGTGTAGTATAGGAGGCCATTGCTCTAGGTGTAGTATAGGCGGCCATTGCTCTAGGTGTAGTATAGGAGGCCATTGCTCTAGGTGTAGTATAGGAGGCCATCGCTCTAGGTGTAGTATAGGAGGCCATCGCTCTAGGTGTAGTATAGGAGGCCATTGCTCTAGGTGTAGTATAGGAGGCCATTGCTCTAGGTGTAGTATAGGAGGCCATTGCTCTAGGTGTAGTATAGGAGGCCATTGCTCTAGGTGTAGTATAGGAGGCCATCGCTCTAGGTGTAGTATAGGCGGCCATCGCTCTAGGTGTAGTATAGGAGGCCATCGCTCTAGGTGTAGTATAGGAGGCCATTGCTCTAGGTGTAGTATAGGAGGCCATTGCTCTAGGTGTAGTATAGGAGGCCATTGCTCTAGGTGTAGTATAGGAGGCCATTGCTCTAGGTGTAGTATAGGAGGCCATTGCTCTAGGTGTAGTATAGGAGGCCATTGCTCTAGGTGTAGTATAGGAGGCCATTGCTCTAGGTGTAGTATAGGAGGCCATTGCTCTAGGTGTAGTATAGGCGGCCATTGCTCTAGGTGTAGTATAGGAGGCCATCGCTCTAGGTGTAGTATAGGCGGCCATCGCTCTAGGTGTAGTATAGGCGGCCATCGCTCTAGGTGTAGTATAGGAGGCCATTGCTCTAGGTGTAGTATAGGAGGCCATTGCTCTAGGTGTAGTATAGGCGGCCATTGCTCTAGGTGTAGTATAGGAGGCCATCGCTCTAGGTGTAGTATAGGCGGCCATTGCTCTAGGTGTAGTATAGGAGGCCATTGCTCTAGGTGTAGTATAGGAGGCCATCGCTCTAGGTGTAGTATAGGAGGCCATCGCTCTAGGTGTAGTAGGAGGCCATTGCTCTAGGTGTAGTATAGGAGGCCATTGCTCTAGGTGTAGTATAGGCGGCCATTGCTCTAGGTTGTAGTATAGGAGGCCATTGCTCTAGGTGTAGTATAGGAGGCCATTGCTCTAGGTGTAGTATAGGAGGCCATTGCTCTAGGTGTAGTATAGGAGGCCATTGCTCTAGGTGTAGTATAGGCGGCCATTGCTCTAGGTGTAGTATAGGAGGCCATTGCTCTAGGTGTAGTATAGGAGGCCATTGCTCTAGGTGTAGTATAGGAGGCCATTGCTCTAGGTGTAGTATAGGCGGCCATCGCTCTAGGTGTAGTATAGGAGGCCATTGCTCTAGGTGTAGTATAGGAGGCCATTGCTCTAGGTGTAGTATAGGAGGCCATTGCTCTAGGTGTAGTATAGGCGGCCATTGCTCTAGGTGTAGTATAGGAGGCCATTGCTCTAGGTGTAGTATAGGAGGCCATTGCTCTAGGTGTAGTATAGGCGGCCATTGCTCTAGGTGTAGTATAGGCGGCCATTGCTCTAGGTGTAGTATAGGAGGCCATTGCTCTAGGTGTAGTATAGGATGCCATTGCTCTAGGTGTAGTATAGGAGGCCATTGCTCTAGGTGTAGTATAGGAGGCCATTGCTCTAGGTGTAGTATAGGAGGCCATTGCTCTAGGTGTAGTATAGGAGGCCATTGCTCTAGGTGTAGTATAGGAGGCCATTGCTCTAGGTGTAGTATAGGAGGCCATTGCTCTAGGTGTAGTATAGGAGGCCATTGCTCTAGGTGTAGTATAGGAGGCCATTGCTCTAGGTGTAGTATAGGCGGCCATTGCTCTAGGTGTAGTATAGGAGGCCATTGCTCTAGGTGTAGTATAGGAGGCCATTGCTCTAGGTGTAGTATAGGAGGCCATTGCTCTAGGTGTAGTATAGGAGGCCATTGCTCTAGGTGTAGTATAGGAGGCCATTGCTCTAGGTGTAGTATAGGAGGCCATTGCTCTAGGTGTAGTATAGGAGGCCATTGCTCTAGGTGTAGTATAGGAGGCCATTGCTCTAGGTGTAGTATAGGAGGCCATCGCTCTAGGTGTAGTATAGGAGGCCATCGCTCTAGGTGTAGTATAGGAGGCCATCGCTCTAGGTGTAGTATAGGAGGCCATCGCTCTAGGTGTAGTATAGGAGGCCATCGCTCTAGGTGTAGTATAGGAGGCCATCGCTCTAGGTGTAGTATAGGAGGCCATTGCTCTAGGTGTAGTATAGGAGGCCATTGCTCTAGGTGTAGTATAGGAGGCCATTGCTCTAGGTGTAGTATAGGAGGCCATTGCTCTAGGTGTAGTATAGGAGGCCATTGCTCTAGGTGTAGTATAGGCGGCCATTGCTCTAGGTGTAGTATAGGCGGACATTGCTCTAGGTGTAGTATAGGAGGCCATTGCTCTAGGTGTAGTATAGGCGGCCATTGCTCTAGGTGTAGTATAGGCGGCCATTGCTCTAGGTGTAGTATAGGCGGCCATTGCTCTAGGTGTAGTATAGGCGGCCATTGCTCTAGGTGTAGTATAGGCGGCCATTGCTCTAGGTGTAGTATAGGCGGCCATTGCTCTAGGTGTAGTATAGGAGGCCATTGCTCTAGGTGTAGTATAGGAGGCCATTGCTCTAGGTGTAGTATAGGAGGCCATTGCTCTAGGTGTAGTATAGGAGGCCATTGCTCTAGGTGTAGTATAGGAGGCCATTGCTCTAGGTGTAGTATAGGGAGGCCATTGCTCTAGGTGTAGTATAGGAGGCCATTGCTCTAGGTGTAGTATAGGAGGCCATTGCTCTAGGTGTAGTATAGGAGGCCATTGCTCTAGGTGTAGTATAGGAGGCCATTGCTCTAGGTGTAGTATAGGAGGCCATTGCTCTAGGTGTAGTATAGGAGGCCATTGCTCTAGGTGTAGTATAGGAGGCCATTGCTCTAGGTGTAGTATAGGAGGCCATTGCTCTAGGTGTAGTATAGGAGGCCATTGCTCTAGGTGTAGTATAGGAGGCCATTGCTCTAGGTGTAGTATAGGAGGCCATTGCTCTAGGTGTAGTATAGGCGGCCATTGCTCTAGGTGTAGTATAGGAGGCCATTGCTCTAGGTGTAGTATTGGAGGCCATGGCTCTAGGTGTAGTATAGGAGGCCATTGCTCTAGGTGTAGTATAGGAGGCCATTGCTCTAGGTGTAGTATAGGAGGCCATTGCTCTAGGTGTAGTATAGGCGGCCATTGCTCTAGGTGTAGTATAGGAGGCCATTGCTCTAGGTGTAGTATAGGAGGCCATTGCTCTAGGTGTAGTATAGTAGGCCATTGCTCTAGGTGTAGTATAGGAGGCCATTGCTCTAGGTGTAGTATTGGAGGCCATGGCTCTAGGTGTAGTATAGGAGGCCATGGCTCTAGGTGTAGTATAGGAGGCCATCGCTCTAGGTGTAGTATAGGAGGCCATCGCTCTAGGTGTAGTATAGGAGGCCATTGCTCTAGGTGTAGTATAGGAGGCCATTGCTCTAGGTGTAGTATAGGAGGCCATTGCTCTAGGTGTAGTATAGGAGGCCATTGCTCTAGGTGTAGTATAGGAGGCCATTGCTCTAGGTGTAGTATAGGAGGCCATTGCTCTAGGTGTAGTATAGGCGGCCATTGCTCTAGGTGTAGTATAGGAGGCCATTGCTCTAGGTGTAGTATTGGAGGCCATTGCTCTAGGTGTAGTATAGGAGGCCATTGCTCTAGGTGTAGTATAGGAGGCCATTGCTCTAGGTGTAGTATAGGAGGCCATTGCTCTAGGTGTAGTATAGGCGGCCATTGCTCTAGGTGTAGTATAGGAGGCCATTGCTCTAGGTGTAGTATAGGAGGCCATTGCTCTAGGTGTAGTATAGTAGGCCATTGCTCTAGGTGTAGTATAGGAGGCCATTGCTCTAGGTGTAGTATTGGAGGCCATGGCTCTAGGTGTAGTATAGGAGGCCATTGCTCTAGGTGTAGTATAGGAGGCCATTGCTCTAGGTGTAGTATAGGAGGCCATTGCTCTAGGTGTAGTATAGGAGGCCATTGCTCTAGGTGTAGTATAGGAGGCCATCGCTCTAGGTGTAGTATAGGAGGCCATCGCTCTAGGTGTAGTATAGGAGGCCATTGCTCTAGGTGTAGTATAGGCGGCCATTGCTCTAGGTGTAGTATAGGAGGCCATTGCTCTAGGTGTAGTATAGGAGGCCATTGCTCTAGGTGTAGTATAGGAGGCCATCGCTCTAGGTGTAGTATAGGAGGCCATCGCTCTAGGTGTAGTATAGGAGGCCATCGCTCTAGGTGTAGTATAGGAGGCCATCGCTCTAGGTGTAGTATAGGAGGCCATTGCTCTAGGTGTAGTATAGGAGGCCATTGCTCTAGGTGTAGTATAGGAGGCCATTGCTCTAGGTGTAGTATAGGAGGCCATCGCTCTAGGTGTAGTATAGGAGGCCATCGCTCTAGGTGTAGTATAGGAGGCCATTGCTCTAGGTGTAGTATAGGAGGCCATTGCTCTAGGTGTAGTATAGGCGGCCATCGCTCTAGGTGTAGTATAGGAGGCCATCGCTCTAGGTGTAGTATAGGAGGCCATCGCTCTAGGTGTAGTATAGGAGGCCATTGCTCTAGGTGTAGTATAGGAGGCCATTGCTCTAGGTGTAGTATAGGAGGCCATTGCTCTAGGTGTAGTATAGGAGGCCATTGCTCTAGGTGTAGTATAGGAGGCCATTGCTCTAGGTGTAGTATAGGAGGCCATCGCTCTAGGTGTAGTATAGGAGGCCATCGCTCTAGGTGTAGTATAGGAGGCCATCGCTCTAGGTGTAGTATAGGAGGCCATCGCTCTAGGTGTAGTATAGGAGGCCATCGCTCTAGGTGTAGTATAGGAGGCCATTGCTCTAGGTGTAGTATAGGCGGCCATTGCTCTAGGTGTAGTATAGGAGGCCATTGCTCTAGGTGTAGTATAGGAGGCCATTGCTCTAGGTGTAGTATAGGCGGCCATTGCTCTAGGTGTAGTATAGGCGGCCATTGCTCTAGGTGTAGTATAGGCGGCCATTGCTCTAGGTGTAGTATAGGCGGCCATTGCTCTAGGTGTAGTATAGGCGGCCATTGCTCTAGGTGTAGTATAGGAGGCCATCGCTCTAGGTGTAGTATAGGAGGCCATCGCTCTAGGTGTAGTATAGGCGGCCATTGCTCTAGGTGTAGTATAGGCGGCCATTGCTCTAGGTGTAGTATAGGAGGCCATTGCTCTAGGTGTAGTATAGGAGGCCATTGCTCTAGGTGTAGTATAGGCGGCCATTGCTCTAGGTGTAGTATAGGCGGCCATTGCTCTAGGTGTAGTATAGGAGGCCATTGCTCTAGGTGTAGTATAGGAGGCCATTGCTCTAGGTGTAGTATAGGCGGCCATTGCTCTAGGTGTAGTATAGGCGGCCATTGCTCTAGGTGTAGTATAGGAGGCCATTGCTCTAGGTGTATTATAGGCGGCCATTGCTCTAGGTGTAGTATAGGAGGCCATTGCTCTAGGTGTAGTATAGGAGGCCATTGCTCTAGGTGTAGTATAGGCGGCCATTGCTCTAGGTGTAGTATAGGAGGCCATTGCTCTAGGTGTAGTATAGGAGGCCATTGCTCTAGGTGTAGTATAGGCGGCCATTGCTCTAGGTGTAGTATAGGAGGCCATTGCTCTAGGTGTAGCATATGCAGCCATTGCTCTAGGTGTAGTATAGGAGGCCATCGCTCTAGGTGTAGTATAGGCGGCCATTGCTCTAGGTGTAGTATAGGCGGCCATTGCTCTAGGTGTAGTATAGGCGGCCATTGCTCTAGGTGTAGTATAGGCGGCCATTGCTCTAGGTGTAGTATAGGAGGCCATTGCTCTAGGTGTATTATAGGCGGCCATTGCTCTAGGTGTAGTATAGGAGGCCATTGCTCTAGGTGTAGTATAGGCGGCCATCGCTCTAGGTGTAGTATAGGAGGCCATTGCTCTAGGTGTAGTATAGGAGGCCATTGCTCTAGGTGTAGTATAGGCGGCCATTGCTCTAGGTGTAGTATAGGAGGCCATCGCTCTAGGTGTAGTATAGGCGGCCATCGCTCTAGGTGTAGTATAGGCGGCCATTGCTCTAGGTGTAGTATAGGAGGCCATTGCTCTAGGTGTAGTATAGGAGGCCATCGCTCTAGGTGTAGTATAGGCGGCCATTGCTCTAGGTGTAGTATAGGAGGCCATTGCTCTAGGTGTAGTATAGGAGGCCATTGCTCTAGGTGTAGTATAGGAGGCCATCGCTCTAGGTGTAGTATAGGAGGCCATTGCTCTAGGTGTAGTATAGGAGGCCATCGCTCTAGGTGTAGTATAGGCGGCCATTGCTCTAGGTGTAGTATAGGAGGCCATTGCTCTAGGTGTAGTATAGGAGGCCATTGCTCTAGGTGTAGTATAGGCGGCCATTGCTCTAGGTGTAGTATAGGAGGCCATTGCTCTAGGTGTAGTATAGGAGGCCATTGCTCTAGGTGTAGTATAGGCGGCCATTGCTCTAGGTGTAGTATAGGCGGCCATTGCTCTAGGTGTAGTATAGGAGGCCATTGCTCTAGGTGTAGTATAGGCGGCCATCGCTCTAGGTGTAGTATAGGCGGCCATTGCTCTAGGTGTAGTATAGGAGGCCATTGCTCTAGGTGTAGTATAGGAGGCCATTGCTCTAGGTGTAGTATAGGCGGCCATTGCTCTAGGTGTAGTATAGGAGGCCATTGCTCTAGGTGTAGTATAGGAGGCCATTGCTCTAGGTGTAGTATAGGAGGCCATTGCTCTAGGTGTAGTATAGGCGGCCATCGCTCTAGGTGTAGTATAGGAGGCCATCGCTCTAGGTGTAGTATAGGAGGCCATTGCTCTAGGTGTAGTATAGGCGGCCATTGCTCTAGGTGTAGTATAGGCGGCCATTGCTCTAGGTGTAGTATAGGAGGCCATTGCTCTAGGTGTAGTATAGGAGGCCATTGCTCTAGGTGTAGCATAGGCGGCCATTGCTCTAGGTGTAGTATAGGAGGCCATTGCTCTAGGTGTAGTATAGGCGGCCATTGCTCTAGGTGTAGTATAGGCGGCCATTGCTCTAGGTGTAGTATAGGAGGCCATTGCTCTAGGTGTAGTATAGGAGGCCATTGCTCTAGGTGTAGCATAGGCGGCCATTGCTCTAGGTGTAGTATAGGAGGCCATCGCTCTAGGTGTAGTATAGGCGGCCATCGCTCTAGGTGTAGTATAGGAGGCCATTGCTCTAGGTGTAGTATAGGAGGCCATTGTTCTAGGTGTAGTATAGGAGGCCATTGCTCTAGGTGTAGTATAGGCGGCCATCGCTCTAGGTGTAGTATAGGAGGCCATTGCTCTAGGTGTAGTATAGGAGGCCATTGCTCTAGGTGTAGTATAGGAGGCCATTGCTCTAGGTGTAGTATAGGCGGCCATCGCTCTAGGTGTAGTATAGGAGGCCATTGCTCTAGGTGTATTATAGGCGGCCATTGCTCTAGGTGTAGTATAGGCGGCCATTGCTCTAGGTGTAGTATAGGAGGCCATTGCTCTAGGTGTAGTATAGGAGGCCATTGCTCTAGGTGTAGTATAGGAGGCCATTGCTCTAGGTGTAGTATAGGAGGCCATTGCTCTAGGTGTATTATAGGCGGCCATTGCTCTAGGTGTAGTATAGGCGGCCATTGCTCTAGGTGTAGTATAGGAGGCCATTGCTCTAGGTGTAGCATAGGCGGCCATTGCTCTAGGTGTAGTATAGGAGGCCATTGCTCTAGGTGTAGTATAGGCGGCCATTGCTCTAGGTGTAGTATAGGCGGCCATTGCTCTAGGTGTAGTATAGGAGGCCATTGCTCTAGGTGTAGTATAGGAGGCCATTGCTCTAGGTGTAGCATAGGCAGCCATTGCTCTAGGTGTAGTATAGGAGGCCATCGCTCTAGGTGTAGTATAGGCGGCCATCGCTCTAGGTGTAGTATAGGAGGCCATTGCTCTAGGTGTAGTATAGGAGGCCATTGCTCTAGGTGTAGTATAGGAGGCCATTGCTCTAGGTGTAGTATAGGCGGCCATCGCTCTAGGTGTAGTATAGGAGGCCATTGCTCTAGGTGTAGTATAGGAGGCCATTGCTCTAGGTGTAGTATAGGAGGCCATTGCTCTAGGTGTAGTATAGGCGGCCATCGCTCTAGGTGTAGTATAGGAGGCCATTGCTCTAGGTGTATTATAGGCGGCCATTGCTCTAGGTGTAGTATAGGCGGCCATTGCTCTAGGTGTAGTATAGGAGGCCATTGCTCTAGGTGTAGTATAGGAGGCCATTGCTCTAGGTGTAGTATAGGAGGCCATTGCTCTAGGTGTAGTATAGGAGGCCATTGCTCTAGGTGTATTATAGGCGGCCATTGCTCTAGGTGTAGTATAGGCGGCCATTGCTCTAGGTGTAGTATAGGAGGCCATTGCTCTAGGTGTAGTATAGGAGGCCATTGCTCTAGGTGTAGTATAGGAGGCCATTGCTCTAGGTGTAGTATAGGAGGCCATTGCTCTAGGTGTAGTATAGGAGGCCATTGCTCTAGGTGTAGTATAGGAGGCCATTGCTCTAGGTGTAGTATAGGCGGCCATTGCTCTAGGTGTAGTATAGGAGGCCATTGCTCTAGGTGTAGTATAGGAGGCCATTGCTCTAGGTGTAGTATAGGAGGCCATTGCTCTAGGTGTAGTATAGGAGGCCATTGCTCTAGGTGTAGTATAGGAGGCCATTGCTCTAGGTGTAGTATAGGAGGCCATTGCTCTAGGTGTAGTATAGGAGGCCATTGCTCTAGGTGTAGTATAGGCGGCCATCGCTCTAGGTGTAGTATAGGCGGCCATTGCTCTAGGTGTAGTATAGGCGGCCATCGCTCTAGGTGTAGTATAGGAGGCCATTGCTCTAGGTGTAGTATAGGAGGCCATTGCTCTAGGTGTAGTATAGGAGGCCATTGCTCTAGGTGTATTATAGGCGGCCATTGCTCTAGGTGTAGTATAGGCGGCTGGGCTGAGCTGCTGACAGGTGCCCTGGCGTCAGTGACTCTGCCCCTTCCCCATCCATAGACTCTGTGTCACCTTATACATCACTGACATTCCCTTCATGTTGCTGGAAGAGGGAATTCTGGGAGAAGGAAAGATTAGGAAGAAGATGGAACGATAAGGACGAGGTCCTGTGGCCGGGGCGGGGGGGGGAGGGGGGCAGGTCCTGTGCTCTCCCTACTGATCAGTGACTGCCGGGACCCCTGTTCTAGTGACCTGGAGACCCCGTACATCCATCACATTACAGACAATGTAACTTTTATCTCCAGTTCCTATTACATGTGACTTGGGGCTTTGTTCTCTTGTGGAGACCTTCACGTTTCCTGCTCTTATTCTTACCATTACACTGAATGTCACCCAGTTCTGTCGATGAAATCCGAGATTTATGACAGTGACAGGAATCAGGAATGTATGGGCCGTACTTTACAAGCCGGATTCATGATTCCCATACCCCCCCCCCCCCCCAAATAAGATGAGCAAAACCTTAATAATTGTATCACCACAAATTTACACAGAAAATCTTTATTATCAGAATATTAAAAGATACTTTCCTGTATCATAAAAGGTGTAGAAATGTGAGGTCAGAGGTCGTGCCCTCAGTTGCACTTTTCACAAATTTTTCATTTGCACCTTATTGCAATTACAGCGCTCCTAGATGTGCAGAACGTGATTGGTGCAATGAATTGTGCGTGTTACACGGTAGATGCGGTAGATTGGTGAGAGGCTGGAGTGTACACTGACGCGGTGCCGGCTCCCATACTGGATGGATCTACCCCCTGTGGTGGAGCGACATGGCGGACCTATAGTATATAGTATCTGCCCTCCTATAGTCTCTCTGAAGCCGCGGATACTTTCCGGTGCGTTTAGTAAACTCCATGGCACCGAGGGATGACTGTGTATGCACCAGGTGTTTGCACAATGTAACGCCACGTGTGAACGCCGCCACAGGCAGTCCACACAAGATCCGTCACAGCCTTGGAAGTGAAACTGGATGCAAACACTGTGTGTGAATGCGGCCGTATAGGTGTGGACATATTAGGAGATCGAGGTTCCTGGCTGTGCCCCTTGTGTCACTGTGGTAGGAGAGGGGACAGTGACTATAACTCTGGAGAGGTCAGTAGTGGGGCCCCAGGGCCTGTGATCCCTTGGAGTTTCCTGTAGTTCAGGCTGGAGGATGCTGTGGGTAATCCCTGAGGACAGTATTGACCTGGGACTTGTGTATGTGGGACCCTGAGCGGGCCCAATGACTCCCGATGCTTATATGTCTGAGCCCAGTGATGGGTAATGGGCTCCATGCTGATGCCCTTATACATATGCAGTGTAACAAACCCTCAGCTGTGCTCTTACAATGTGTTATAGACACGGCTTCATGCTGGGAGTTGATTGATCCACATATGGACGTTGGTCTACGTTTTCAATAGATTAATCATCAACCATTGATTCAGGAAATAGTGAGACATCGGAGTCACGTGGACATTTACACAACTTCCCATGTGTCTACACTGTGCGACCAAACTGCTGCTGCTTACTGATGTAGGAATGATAGTCACCCTATTACCCCGAGATCACGGGGCGAGGAGAGGTCTGTATACTCCTGTGTCTCCTCCTCTATGTATAATATGTATCTATACATGCATATCACAGGGTGAGGAGAGGCCTGTATACTCCTGTGTCTCCTCCTCTATGTATAATATGTATCTATACATGTATATCACAGGGTGAGGAGAGGCCTGTATACTCCTGTGTCTCCTCTATGTATAATATGTATCTATACATGTATATCACAGGGTGAGGAGAGGTCTGTATACTCCTGTGTCTCCTCCTCTATGTATAATATGTATCTATACATGTATATCACAGGGTGAGGAGAGGCCTGTATACTCCTGTGTCTCCTCTATGTATAATATGTATCTATACATACATATCACAGGGTGAGGAGAGGCCTGTATACTCCTGTGTCTCCTCCTCTATGTATAATATGTATCTATACATGCATATCACAGGGTGAGGAGAGGCCTGTATACTCCTGTGTCTCCTCCTCTATGTATAATATGTATCTATACATGCATATCACAGGGTGAGGAGAGGCCTGTATACTCCTGTGTCTCCTCCTCTATGTATAATATGTATCTATACATGCATATCACGGGGTGAGGAGAGGCCTGTATACTCCTGTGTCTCCTCCTCTATGTATAATATGTATCTATACATGTATATCACAGGGTGAGGAGAGGCCTGTATACTCCTGTGTCTCCTCTATGTATAATATGTATCTATACATGCATATCACAGGGTGAGGAGAGGCCTGTATACTCCTGTGTCTCCTCCTCTATGTATAATATGTATCTATACATGCATATCACAGGGCGAGGAGAGGTCTGTATACTCCTGTGTCTCCTCCTCTATGTATAATATGTATCTATACATGCATATCACAGGGTGAGGAGAGGCCTGTATACTCCTGTGTCTCCTCTATGTATAATATGTATCTATACATGCATATCACAGGGTGAGGAGAGGCCTGTATACTCCTGTGTCTCCTCCTCTATGTATAATATGTATCTATACATGCATATCACAGGGTGAGGAGAGGCCTGTATACTCCTGTGTCTCCTCCTCTATGTATAATATGTATCTATACATGTATATCACAGGGTGAGGAGAGGTCTGTATACTCCTGTGTCTCCTCCTCTATGTATAATATGTATCTATACATGTATATCACGGGGCGAGGAGAGGCCTGTATACTCCTGTGTCTCCTCCTCTATGTATAATATGTATCTATACATGCATATCACAGGGTGAGGAGAGGCCTGTATACTCCTGTGTCTCCTCCTCTATGTATAATATGTATCTATACATGCATATCACAGGGTGAGGAGAGGCCTGTATACTCCTGTGTCTCCTCCTCTATGTATAATATGTATCTATACATGCATATCACAGGGCGAGGAGAGGTCTGTATACTCCTGTGTCTCCTCCTCTATGTATAATATGTATCTATACATGCATATCACAGGGTGAGGAGAGGCCTGTATACTCCTGTGTCTCCTCTATGTATAATATGTATCTATACATGCATATCACAGGGTGAGGAGAGGCCTGTATACTCCTGTGTCTCCTCCTCTATGTATAATATGTATCTATACATGCATATCACAGGGTGAGGAGAGGCCTGTATACTCCTGTGTCTCCTCCTCTATGTATAATATGTATCTATACATACATATCACAGGGTGAGGAGAGGCCTGTATACTCCTGTGTCTCCTCCTCTATGTATAATATGTATCTATACATGCATATCACAGGGTGAGGAGAGGTCTGTATACTCCTGTGTCTCCTCCTCTATGTATAATATGTATCTATACATACATATCACAGGGTGAGGAGAGGCCTGTATACTCCTGTGTCTCCTCCTCTATGTATAATATGTATCTATACATGCATATCACAGGGTGAGGAGAGGTCTGTATACTCCTGTGTCTCCTCCTCTATGTATAATATGTATCTATACATGCATATCACAGGGTGAGGAGAGGTCTGTATACTCCTGTGTCTCCTCCTCTATGTATAATATGTATCTATACATGCATATCACAGGGTGAGGAGAGGCCTGTATACTCCTGTGTCTCCTCCTCTATGTATAATATGTATCTATACATACATATCACAGGGTGAGGAGAGGCCTGTATACTCCTGTGTCTCCTCCTCTATGTATAATATGTATCTATACATGTATATCACAGGGTGAGGAGAGGTCTGTATACTCCTGTGTCTCCTCCTCTATGTATAATATGTATCTATACATGCATATCACAGGGTGAGGAGAGGCCTGTATACTCCTGTGTCTCCTCCTCTATGTATAATATGTATCTATACATGTATATCACAGGGTGAGGAGAGGCCTGTATACTCCTGTGTCTCCTCCTCTATGTATAATATGTATCTATACATGCATATCACAGGGTGAGGAGAGGCCTGTATACTCATGTGTCTCCTCCTCTATGTATAATATGTATCTATACATGCATATCACAGGGTGAGGAGAGGCCTGTATACTCCTGTGTCTCCTCCTCTATGTATAATATGTATCTATACATGCATATCACAGGGTGAGGAGAGGTCTGTATACTCCTGTGTCTCCTCCTCTATGTATAATATGTATCTATACATACATATCACAGGGTGAGGAGAGGCCTGTATACTCCTGTGTCTCCTCCTCTATGTATAATATGTATCTATACATGCATATCACAGGGTGAGGAGAGGTCTGTATACTCCTGTGTCTCCTCCTCTATGTATAATATGTATCTATACATGCATATCACAGGGTGAGGAGAGGCCTGTATACTCCTGTGTCTCCTCTATGTATAATATGTATCTATACATGCATATCACAGGGTGAGGAGAGGCCTGTATACTCCTGTGTCTCCTCCTCTATGTATAATATGTATCTATACATGCATATCACAGGGTGAGGAGAGGTCTGTATACTCCTGTGTCTCCTCCTCTATGTATAATATGTATCTATACATACATATCACAGGGTGAGGAGAGGCCTGTATACTCCTGTGTCTCCTCCTCTATGTATAATATGTATCTATACATGTATATCACAGGGTGAGGAGAGGTCTGTATACTCCTGTGTCTCCTCTATGTATAATATGTATCTATACATGTATATCACGGGGCGAGGAGAGGCCTGTATACTCCTGTGTCTCCTCCTCTATGTATAATATGTATCTATACATGCATATCACGGGGTGAGGAGAGGCCTGTATACTCCTGTGTCTCCTCCTCTATGTATAATATGTATCTATACATGCATATCACAGGGTGAGGAGAGGCCTGTATACTCATGTGTCTCCTCCTCTATGTATAATATGTATCTATACATGCATATCACAGGGTGAGGAGAGGCCTGTATACTCCTGTGTCTCCTCCTCTATGTATAATATGTATCTATACATGTATATCACAGGGTGAGGAGAGGCCTGTATACTCCTGTGTCTCCTCCTCTATGTATAATATGTATCTATACATGTATATCACAGGGTGAGGAGAGGCCTGTATACTCCTGTGTCTCCTCCTCTATGTATAATATGTATCTATACATGCATATCACAGGGTGAGGAGAGGCCTGTATACTCCTGTGTCTCCTCCTCTATGTATAATATGTATCTATACATGCATATCACAGGGCGAGGAGAGGCCTGTATACTCCTGTGTCTCCTCCTCTATGTATAATATGTATCTATACATGCATATCATAGGGGAGGAGAGGCCTGTATACTCCTGTGTCTCCTCCTCTATGTATAATATGTATCTATACATGCATATCACAGGGCGAGGAGAGGCCTGTATACTCCTGTGTCTCCTCCTCTATGTATAATATGTATCTATACATGTATATCACAGGGTGAGGAGAGTCCTGTATACTCCTGTGTCTCCTCCTCTATGTATAATATGTATCTATACATGCATATCACAGGGTGAGGAGAGGCCTGTATACTCCTGTGTCTCCTCCTCTATGTATAATATGTATCTATACATGCATATCACAGGGTGAGGAGAGGCCTGTATACTCCTGTGTCTCCTCCTCTATGTATAATATGTATCTATACATGCATATCACAGGGTGAGGAGAGGCCTGTATACTCCTGTGTCTCCTCCTCTATGTATAATATGTATCTATACATGCATATCACAGGGTGAGGAGAGGCCTGTATACTCCTGTGTCTCCTCCTCTATGTATAATATGTATCTATACATGCATATCACAGGGTGAGGAGAGGCCTGTATACTCCTGTGTCTCCTCCTCTATGTATAATATGTATCTATACATGCATATCACAGGGTGAGGAGAGGCCTGTATACTCCTGTGTCTCCTCCTCTATGTATAATATGTATCTATACATGTATATCACAGGGTGAGGAGAGGCCTGTATACTCCTGTGTCTCCTCCTCTATGTATAATATGTATCTATACATGCATATCACAGGGTGAGGAGAGGTCTGTATACTCCTGTGTCTCCTCCTCTATGTATAATATGTATCTATACATGCATATCACAGGGTGAGGAGAGGTCTGTATACTCCTGTGTCTCCTCCTCTATGTATAATATGTATCTATACATGCATATCACAGGGTGAGGAGAGGCCTGTATACTCCTGTGTCTCCTCCTCTATGTATAATATGTATCTATACATGCATATCACAGGGTGAGGAGAGGCCTGTATACTCCTGTGTCTCCTCCTCTATGTATAATATGTATCTATACATGTATATCACGGGGCGAGGAGAGGCCTGTATACTCCTGTGTCTCCTCCTCTATGTATAATATGTATCTATACATGCATATCACAGGGTGAGGAGAGGTCTGTATACTCCTGTGTCTCCTCCTCTATGTATAATATGTATCTATACATGCATATCACAGGGTGAGGAGAGGTCTGTATACTCCTGTGTCTCCTCCTCTATGTATAATATGTATCTATACATGTATATCACAGGGTGAGGAGAGGCCTGTATACTCCTGTGTCTCCTCCTCTATGTATAATATGTATCTATACATGCATATCACAGGGTGAGGAGAGGCCTGTATACTCCTGTGTCTCCTCCTCTATGTATAATATGTATCTATACATGCATATCACAGGGTGAGGAGAGGCCTGTATACTCCTGTGTCTCCTCCTCTATGTATAATATGTATCTATACATGCATATCACAGGGTGAGGAGAGGCCTGTATACTCCTGTGTCTCCTCTATGTATAATATGTATCTATACATGCATATCACAGGGTGAGGAGAGGCCTGTATACTCCTGTGTCTCCTCCTCTATGTATAATATGTATCTATACATGCATATCACAGGGTGAGGAGAGGTCTGTATACTCCTGTGTCTCCTCCTCTATGTATAATATGTATCTATACATGTATATCACAGGGTGAGGAGAGGCCTGTATACTCCTGTGTCTCCTCCTCTATGTATAATATGTATCTATACATGCATATCACAGGGTGAGGAGAGGCCTGTATACTCCTGTGTCTCCTCCTCTATGTATAATATGTATCTATACATGCATATCACAGGGTGAGGAGAGGCCTGTATACTCCTGTGTCTCCTCCTCTATGTATAATATGTATCTATACATGCATATCACAGGGTGAGGAGAGGCCTGTATACTCCTGTGTCTCCTCCTCTATGTATAATATGTATCTATACATGTATATCACAGGGTGAGGAGAGGCCTGTATACTCCTGTGTCTCCTCCTCTATGTATAATATGTATCTATACATGCATATCACAGGGCGAGGAGAGGCCTGTATACTCCTGTGTCTCCTCCTCTATGTATAATATGTATCTATACATGCATATCACAGGGTGAGGAGAGGCCTGTATACTCCTGTGTCTCCTCCTCTATGTATAATATGTATCTATACATGCATATCACAGGGTGAGGAGAGGCCTGTATACTCCTGTGTCTCCTCCTCTATGTATAATATGTATCTATACATGCATATCACAGGGTGAGGAGAGGTCTGTATACTCCTGTGTCTCCTCCTCTATGTATAATATGTATCTATACATGCATATCACAGGGTGAGGAGAGGCCTGTATACTCCTGTGTCTCCTCCTCTATGTATAATATGTATCTATACATGTATATCACAGGGTGAGGAGAGGTCTGTATACTCCTGTGTCTCCTCCTCTATGTATAATATGTATCTATACATGTATATCACAGGGTGAGGAGAGGCCTGTATACTCCTGTGTCTCCTCCTCTATGTATAATATGTATCTATACATGCATATCACAGGGTGAGGAGAGGCCTGTATACTCCTGTGTCTCCTCCTCTATGTATAATATGTATCTATACATGCATATCACAGGGTGAGGAGAGGCCTGTATACTCCTGTGTCTCCTCCTCTATGTATAATATGTATCTATACATGTATATCACAGGGTGAGGAGAGGCCTGTATACTCCTGTGTCTCCTCCTCTATGTACATTATGTATCTATACATGCATACATATGGGCAGGTAGCACCGCAGAATAAGTACCAGAGATGACAGATGACAGTCCTGTTTATTGTGTAATGGGCCAGGGGTAGTGGCTGTGCCAGGCGGTGGCTCCGGTCTGGTTGTGTGTGTTCTGCAGCAGCTGTGTCTCCTGCATACCACACCTGTAATTCTCGCTATGCATCCCTGATCAGTGAGGTCTGAACTGGTCTGAGCTGCCTCCAGCAGACGCTGGAACTAGCTGGAGACACATTGTAACCTGTGCACAAGTGTAAAAGATCAAGGCAACAGCCCGTACCATCCGCCCCCCACGAGAATGAGCCCCTATAGTCCCTGCCACGGCCTCTATAGCCAGGTGTCCGTCATCTCTGTATGTGACGGACAGACCCAATTACAGTCAGCAGGTTCCCCCGGGACCCATTATTAGCACTGTTGCTGTGCAGCTTTGGGTTACATGGTTCTAATCGGATCAAGGACAACATCTGCAGGGGTTTGCGTATTCTCCTTTAGTTTGCCGAGGTCTCTATTCAATCCTTACGTTTCCTTCCACATTATCCGAGTGTCACCTCAGCGGAACCAAAATCTGCTGCAAACAAATGTCTATCCGGACCTCTGATTACACAAGGAACTGGGCGCTACAGCACCGGCCGGGCGCAGGCTGCGTCACATGTGGCGTTTACATTGCGTCTGCAAACCGAATACAAGAGTTGTGGTTATATTGTTGTTAACATTTGTGTTTACAAAACGTTTGTCGTGTTTTTTTTTTCAGAGGAGCAATGAATTATCATAAGTGTCCAGGTGCAGATGTCTGGGAAAATGCAAACTATGGCGCAAGCGTAAACGTTGTACAAATACACTGCGGTCCAGAACAGGAGTATAAAGATGTATAGACAATGTATAATCTGCTGGGCGCCCCCCGTACAGCAGTCACCACCACATATGGGGGGTTGTTAGACTCGGGAGAGATTGGGGATCAAACCTTGTGCAGCCTTTTCTACATTTTCTGAAAAACACCTTCATTTAGCCCAAAAATTTTTTTTTTTCAAAATGGCATCCGATTTTATTTTAACCCCTGTAAAACAATTAAAGGGTTAACAAACTTCATAAAAGTTGTTTTACAAACATTGAGGGGTGTAGTTAGAATAATGGGGTAATTTATGGGGTGTTTCTATTATTTGGGGCTCTCAAAGTGACTTGAAACGTGAGCAGGTCCCTCCATGATTTTGTGTTTTTTATGAAAATGTGAAAATTCACACCTAAAGTTCAAAGCCCCAGAACATCCTACAAAAACGAGAGGACACATTGAAAACCCTGGAGACATGAACCAGACATTTGGTAAATGTTAGTTATCAATTTTTTTTTTTTGCTGTTATGACTGCGTGAAAAAAGTAGAAAATCAAGAATTTTTCCAAATTTTCACCAAATATCCATTTTTTTCATAAATAAACGCAAAACATATGAGCAAAATTTTTCAACTAACATGAAGTACAATCTCAAAATCTCCTGTATACGTTAAAGCTTCCAAAGTTATAACCACTTGTACTGACACAAGCAGATTTTAAAAAATGGGCCGTGTCAGGAAGGTGAAAAGTGTCTTCAGCGGCCGAGGGGTTAACATAACGCTTGTGCACAGCGGCGGTCTGATAATACATGCGTTTCCATTGAGATGCCTACGATTGGTAACCAGCAGCCGGTGTCCTGTATATTGTTACAAATCTATATTATATAACATAAGAAATCCCATGGATATTGCGGTCAGTGCTCAGCTACACCCCCTTGTCACATTATGGCTCTGCTCATTCATTAAGTATCTGGGTCAGGTTTGTACGTCTGCAGCTATTCTGTCGGACACTTGGGGCTCATTTACTAAGGGTTGCGCTGCACTTTTGCACAGGTAAGCACTGTATTTAACTTTCCAATTGTGTTAAAGGTGCACCACAAAAAGATGGTGAACTCTGCCGGGCCGGTGCAGGGAAGCGACACATTCATGATTTCTGACGCTCTTGATTAGTGAATCACCGCACCAAGCGTAACACACGGACAATGCACTTTTAGTGAACTCTCCAGTAATTGTGCCCCAATCTCTTTACACACATTGTAGCCTCCATAACAATGACATCTGAGCTGATGCAGCTGAGCCGCCATGGTAATGAACACCCCGCCAGGCTTCCTGTAAAGGATTAGTCATTAGTAGCGGATCAGTGGAGCTGCGACTCCCAACCCTCCTGCCCATCCGCTGTTATGTACTATAGAGCCGGGAGAACGCGACTCTGTAGTGTAAAGTGAGTGCCACTGGATGGCCAATAGAATATGGACTGAGTGTTATTTAATAGATGATTGGTTGTCCCGCTGATTAAATATTAATGACTTATCCTATGGGTAGGTCAATTGCAGTATTGGGGGACATCCAACCATGAGTGTTAAGGCTTATTAACAAATGCTCACCAGTCAGGCCTGCATCCTATGTTTCTTTGCAAAAAAAAAAAAAAACTGATGATTTAACACATTTAGCTATGTACTCGAGTATAAGCTGACCCAAGTATAAGCCAAGGCACCTAATTTTACCAACAAAACCCAGTATATAGCCAGCCAGCCCCCCTGTAGTGTACGGCCAGCAAGCCTCCCTGTAGTATACGGCCAGCAAGCCTCCCTGTAGTATACAGCCAGCAAGCCTCCCTGTAGTATACGGCCAGCAAGCCTCCCTGTAGTATACGGCCAGCAAGCCTCCCTGTAGTGTACGGCCAGCAAGCCTCCCTGTAGTGTACGGCCAGCATGCCTCCCTGTAGTATACGGCCAGCATGCCTCCCTGTAGTATACGGCCAGCAAGCCTCCCTGTAGTATACGGCCAGCAAGCCTCCCTGTAGTGTACAGCCAGCCCCCCTGTAGTGTACGGCCAGCCAGCCCCCCTGTAGTGTACGGCCAGCATGCCCCCCTGTAGTGTACGACCAGCCAGCCTCCCTGTAGTGTACGGCCAGCCAGCCTCCCTGTAGTGTACGGCCAGCCAGCCTCCCTGTAGTGTACGGCCAGCCAGCCTCCCTGTAGTGTACGACCAGCACGCCCCCCTGTAGTGTACGACCAGCATGCCCCCCTGTAGTGTACGGCCAGCATGCCCCCCTGTAGTGTACGGCCAGCCTGCCCCCCTCTTCTTTCTACATGTGCGCCAGCGTCTAGTCTATGACGTGCGCATGCCCCAGCATCTGACATCACAGTTGTGCGTCATGAAAAAAGTAGAAGCTGCAGCATGTGGTGCAGGGATGAGAAGAGCGGATTTATTTATTTTGTTGTCTGCTCTGGGGTCTCTAGTATTTGTCTCCTCTGGGGTCTCTGGTATTTGTCTGCTCTGGGGTCTCTGGTATTTGTCTGCTCTGGAGGTCTCCAGTATTTGTCTGCTCTGGAGTCTCCGGTCTCTGTCTGCTCTGGAATCTCCGGTCTCTGTCTGCTCTGGGGTCTCTGGTATTTGTCTGCTCTGGGGTCTCTAGTATTTGTCTGCTCTGGAGGTCTCCAGTATTCGTCTGCTCTGGGGTCTCTAGTATTTGTCTGCTCTGGAGGTCTCCAGTATTTGTCTGCTCTGGGGTCTCTGGTATTTGTCTGCTCTGGGGTCTCTGGTATTTGTCTGCTCTGGGGTCTCTGGTATTTGTCTGCTCTGGGGTCTCTAGTATTTGTCTCCTCTGGGGTCTCTAGTATTTGTCTGCTCTGGAGTCTCCGGTCTTTGTCTGCTCTGGGGTCTCTGGTATTTGTCTGCTCTGGAGGTCTCCAGTATTTGTCTGCTCTGGGGTCTCTAGTATTTGTCTGCTCTGGAGGTCTCCAGTATTTGTCTGCTCTGGGGTCTCTAGTATTTGTCTGCTCTGGGGTCTCTGGTATTTGTCTGCTCTGGGGTCTCCGGTATTTGTCTGCTCTGGGGTCTCCGGTATTTGTCTGCTCTGGGGTCTCTGGTATTTGTCTGCTCTGGGGTCTCTGGTATTTGTCTGCTCTGGAGGTCTCCAGTATTTGTCTGCTCTGGGGTCTCTAGTATTTGTCTGCTCTGGAGGTCTCCAGTATTTGTCTGCTCTGGGGTCTCTAGTATTTGTCTGCTCTGGAGGTCTCCAGTATTTGTCTGCTCTGGGGTCTCTAGTATTTGTCTGCTCTGGAGGTCTCCAGTATTTGTCTGCTCTGGGGTCTCTAGTATTTGTCTGCTCTGGGGTCTCTAGTATTTGTCTGCTCTGGGGTCTCTACAGTTGTCTGCTGTGAATGCAGGGTGCTGGTTACTGGTGCGGTATGACAATGTGTGTTGATCTGGCCTAAATCCAGATCAGGAACAGGACAGACATTTAAAGAAAATGTTATAATTTTTAGAATTTATTGTATATTTGTGGGTCCATTTCATCAGGACCCCGGGGAACCCCACATGTTACCTAATACTAAGCTGTGCATGAGCCCACAGCCCCTGCGTTCCCTACCATATAGGGATGGGAGCAGCTTCTGTCACCGGCTCTGACCAGTCTGACCAGATCCTCTGCCTTATCTCCCACAGAAGTTCTTCCTATCAGCTCAGTTCCTGGAAAGGCAATAAACAAGGGAGAGTCGCATAGATGTGTAACAATACAGAACCTCCTCACCTTGTCATTGTCCTCTCTCTATGGACCTCCATCTACTCTTACAGAACCTTCCCACCTTGTCATTGTCCTCTCTCTATGGACCTTCATCTACTCTTACAGAACCTCCCCACCTTGTCACTGTCCTCTCTCTATGGAGCTCCATCTACTCTTACAGAACCTTCCCACCTTGTCACTGTCCTCTCTCTATGGAGCTTCATCTACTCTTACAGAACCTTCCCACCTTGTCATTGTCCTCTCTCTATGGACCTTCATCTACTCTTACAGAACCTTCCCACCTTGTCATTGTCCTCTCTCTATGGACCTTCATCTACTCTTACAGAACCTTCCCACCTTGTCACTGTCCTCTCTCTATGGAGCTTCATCTACTCTTACAGACCCTTCCCACCTTGTCATTGTCCTCTCTCTATGGACCTTCATCTACTCTTACAGAACCTCCCCACCTTGTCACTGTCCTCTCTCTATGGACCTCCATCTACTCTTACAGACCCTTCCCACCTTGTCACTGTCCTCTCTCTATGGAGCTTCATCTACTCTTACAGAACCTCCCCACCTTGTCACTGTCCTCTCTCTATGGACCTTCATCTACTCTTACAGAACCTTCCCACCTTGTCACTGTCCTCTCTCTATGGAGCTTCATCTACTCTTACAGAACCTTCCCACCTTGTCACTGTCCTCTCTCTATGGACCTTCATCTACTCTTACAGAACCTTCCCACCTTGTCATTGTCCTCTCTCTATGGACCTTCATCTACTCTTACAGAACCTCCCCACCTTGTCATTGTCCTCTCTCTATGGAGCTTCATCTACTCTTACAGAACCTCCCCACCTTGTCACTGTCCTCTCTCTATGGAGCTTCATCTACTCTTACAGAACCTTCCCACCTTGCCACTGTCCTCTCTCTATGGACCTTCATCTACTCTTACAGAACCTTCCCACCTTGTCATTGTCCTCTCTCTATGGACCTTCATCTACTCTTACAGAACCTTCCCACCTTGTCACTGTCCTCTCTCTATGGAGCTTCATCTACTCTTACAGAACCTTCCCACCTTGTCACTGTCCTCTCTCTATGGAGCTTCATCTACTCTTACAGAACCTTCCCACCTTGTCACTGTCCTCTCTCTATGGACCTTCATCTACTCTTACAGAACCTTCCCACCTTGTCACTGTCCTCTCTCTATGGAGCTTCATCTACTCTTACAGAACCTTCCCACCTTGTCACTGTCCTCTCTCTATGGACCTCCATCTACTCTTACAGAACCTTCCCACCTTGTCATTGTCCTCTCTCTATGGAGCTTCATCTACTCTTACAGAACCTTCCCACCTTGTCATTGTCCTATCTCTATGGACCTTCATCTACTCTTACAGAACCTTCCCACCTTGTCACTGTCCTCTCTCTATGGAGCTTCATCTACTCTTACAGAACCTTCCCACCTTGTCACTGTCCTCTCTCTATGGACCTCCATCTACTCTTACAGAACCTTCCCACCTTGTCACTGTCCTCTCTCTATGGACCTTCATCTACTCTTACAGAACCTTCCCACCTTGTCACTGTCCTCTCTCTATGGACCTTCATCTACTCTTACAGAACCTCCCCACCTTGTCACTGTCCTCTCTCTATGGAGCTTCATCTACTCTTACAGAACCTTCCCACCTTGTCATTGTCCTCTCTCTATGGAGCTTCATCTACTCTTACAGAACCTTCCCACCTTGTCATTGTCCTCTCTCTATGGAGATTCATCTACTCTTACAGAACCTTCCCACCTTGTCATTGTCCTCTCTCTATGGACCTTCATCTACTCTTACAGAACCTTCCCACCTTGTCATTGTCCTCTCTCTATGGAGCTTCATCTACTCTTACAGAACCTTCCCACCTTGTCATTGTCCTCTCTCTATGGAGCTTCATCTTCTCTTACAGAACCTTCCCACCTTGTCATTGTCCTCTCTCTATGGACCTTCATCTACTCTTAAAGAACCTTCCCACCTTGTCACTGTCCTCTCTCTATGGAGCTTCATCTACTCTTACAGAACCTCCCCACCTTGTCACTGTCCTCTCTCTATGGAGCTTCATCTACTCTTACAGAACCTTCCCACCTTGTCACTGTCCTCTCTCTATGGAGCTTCATCTACTCTTACAGAACCTTCCCACCTTGTCATTGTCCTCTCTCTATGGACCTTCATCTACTCTTACAGAACCTTCCCACCTTGTCACTGTCCTCTCTCTATGGACCTCCATCTACTCTTACAGAACCTTCCCACCTTGTCACTGTCCTCTCTCTATGGACCTCCATCTACTCTTACAGAACCTTCCCACCTTGCCACTGTCCTCTCTCTATGGACCTTCATCTACTCTTACAGAACCTTCCCACCTTGTCACTGTCCTCTCTCTATGGACCTTCATCTACTCTTACAGAACCTTCCCACCTTGTCATTGTCCTCTCTCTATGGAGCTTCATCTACTCTTACAGAACCTTCCCACCTTGTCACTGTCCTCTCTCTATGGAGCTTCATCTACTCTTACAGAACCTTCCCACCTTGTCACTGTCCTCTCTCTATGGAGCTTCATCTACTCTTACAGAACCTTCCCACCTTGTCATTGTCCTCTCTCTATGGACCTTCATCTACTCTTACAGAACCTTCCCACCTCGTCATTGACCTCTCTCTATGGAGCTTCATCTACTCTTACAGAACCTTCCCACCTTGTCACTGTCCTCTCTCTATGGACCTTCATCTACTCTTACAGAACCTTCCCACCTTGTCACTGTCCTCTCTCTATGGACCTTCATCTACTCTTACAGAACCTTCCCACCTTGTCACTGTCCTCTCTCTATGGACCTTCATCTACTCTTACAGAACCTTCCCACCTTGTCACTGTCCTCTCTCTATGGACCTTCATCTACTCTTACAGAACCTCCCCACTTTGTCACTGTCCTCTCTCTATGGACCTTCATCTACTCTTACAGAACCTTCCCACCTTGTCACTGTCCTCTCTCTATGGACCTTCATCTACTCTTACAGAACCTCCCCACCTTGTCACTGTCCTCTCTCTATGAACCTTCATCTACTCTTACAGACCCTTCCCACCTTGTCACTGTCCTCTCTCTATGGACCTTCATCTACTCTTACAGAACCTTCCCACCTTGTCATTGTCCTCTCTCTATGGACCTTCATCTACTCTTACAGACCCTTCCCACCTTGTCACTGTCCTCTCTCTATGGAGCTTCATCTACTCTTACAGAACCTTCCCACCTTGTCACTGTCCTCTCTCTATGGAGCTTCATCTACTCTTACAGAACCTTCCCACCTTGTCATTGTCCTCTCTCTATGGACCTTCATCTACTCTTACAGAACCTTCCCACCTTGTCACTGTCCTCTCTCTATGGAGCTTCATCTACTCTTACAGAACCTTCCCACCTTGTCACTGTCCTCTCTCTATGGAGCTTCATCTACTCTTACAGAACCTTCCCACCTTGTCATTGTCCTCTCTCTATGAACCTTCATCTACTCTTACAGAACCTTCCCACCTTGTCACTGTCCTCTCTCTATGAACCTTCATCTACTCTTACAGACCCTTCCCACCTTGTCACTGTCCTCTCTCTATGGACCTTCATCTACTCTTACAGAACCTTCCCACCTTGTCACTGCCCTCTCTCTATGGAGCTTCATCTACTCTTACAGAACCTTCCCACCTTGTCACTGTCCTCTCTCTATGGACCTTCATCTACTCTTACAGAACCTTCCCACCTTGTCACTGTCCTCTCTCTATGGAGCTTCATCTACTCTTACAGACCCTTCCCACCTTGTCATTGTCCTCTCTCTATGGACCTTCATCTACTCTTACAGAACCTTCCCACCTTGTCACTGTCCTCTCTCTATGGACCTTCATCTACTCTTACAGAACCTTCCCACCTTGTCACTGTCCTCTCTCTATGGACCTCCATCTACTCTTACAGAACCTTCCCACCTTGTCATTGTCCTCTCTCTATGGAACTTCATCTACTCTTACAGAACCTTCCCACCTCGTCATTGTCCTCTCTCTATGGACCTTCATCTACTCTTACAGAACCTTCCCACCTTGTCATTGTCCTCTCTCTATGGACCTTCATCTACTCTTACAGAACCTTCCCACCTTGTCACTGTCCTCTCTCTATGGACCTTCATCTACTCTTACAGAACCTTCCCACCTTGTCATTGTCCTCTCACTATGGAGCTTCATCTACTCTTACAGAACCTTCCCACCTTGTCATTGTCCTCTCACTATGGAGCTTCATCTACTCTTACAGAACCTTCCCACCTTGTCACTGTCCTCTCTCTATGGAGCTTCATCTACTCTTACAGAACCTTCCCACCTTGTCATTGTCCTCTCACTATGGAGCTTCATCTACTCTTACAGAACCTTCCCACCTTGTCACTGTCCTCTCTCTATGGACCTCCATCTATTCTTACAGAACCTTCCCACCTTGTCATTGTCCTCTCTCTATGGACCTTCATCTACTCTTACAGAACCTTCCCACCTTGTCACTGTCCTCTCTCTATGGAGCTTCATCTACTCTTACAGAACCTTCCCACCTTGTCACTGTCCTCTCTATATGGTGCTTCATCTACTCTTACAGAACCTTCCCACCTTGCCACTGTCCTCTCTCTATGGAGCTTCATCTACTCTTACAGAACCTTCCCACCTTGTCACTGTCCTCTCTCTATGGACCTTCATCTACTCTTACAGAACCTCCCCACCTTGTCACTGTCCTCTCTCTATGGACCTCCATCTACTCTTACAGAACCTTCCCACCTTGTCACTGTCCTCTCTCTATGGAGCTTCATCTACTCTTACAGAACCTTCCCACCTTGTCACTGTCCTCTCTCTAGGGACCTTCATCTACTCTTACAGAACCTTCCCACCTTGTCACTGTCCTCTCTCTATGGACCTTCATCTACTCTTACAGAACCTTCCCACCTTGTCACTGTCCTCTCTCTATGGAGCTTCATCTACTCTTACAGAACCTTCCCACCTTGTCACTGTCCTCTCTCTAGGGACCTTCATCTACTCTTACAGAACCTTCCCACCTTGTCACTGTCCTCTCTCTATGGACCTTCATCTACTCTTACAGAACCTTCCCACCTTGTCACTGTCCTCTCTCTATGGAGCTTCATCTACTCTTACAGAACCTACCCACCTTGTCACTGTCCTCTCTCTATGGAGCTTCATCTACTCTTACAGAACCTTCCCACCTTGTCACTGTCCTCTCTCTAGGGACCTTCATCTACTCTTACAGAACCTTCCCACCTTGTCACTGTCCTCTCTCTATGGACCTTCATCTACTCTTACAGAACCTTCCCACCTTGTCACTGTCCTCTCTCTATGGAGCTTCATCTACTCTTACAGAACCTTCCCACCTTGTCACTGTCCTCTCTCTATGGACCTTCATCTACTCTTACAGAACCTCCCCACCTTGTCACTGTCCTCTCTCTATGGACCTTCATCTACTCTTACAGAACCTTCCCACCTTGTCACTGTCCTCTCTCTATGGACCTTCATCTACTCTTACAGAACCTTCCCACCTTGTCACTGTCCTCTCTCTATGGACCTTCATCTACTCTTACAGAACCTTCCCACCTTGTCACTGCCCTCTCTATGGACCTTCATCTACTCTTACAGAACCTTCCCACCTTGTCACTGTCCTCTCTCTATGGACCTTCATCTACTCTTACAGAACCTTCCCACCTTGTCACTGTCCTCTCTCTATGGAGCTTCATCTACTCTTACAGAACCTTCCCACCTTGTCACTGCCCTCTCTCTATGGACCTTCATCTACTCTTACAGAACCTTCCCACCTTGTCACTGTCCTCTCTCCATGGACCTTCATCTACTTTTACAGAACCTTCCCACCTTGTCATTGTCCTCTCTCTATGGACCTTCATCTACTCTTACAGAACCTTCCCACCTTGTCATTGTCCTCTCTCTATGGAGCTTCATCTACTCTTACAGAACCTTCCCACCTTGTCATTGTCCTCTCTCTATGGAGCTCCATCTACTCTTACAGAACCTTCCCACCTTGTCACTGTCCTCTCTCTATGGACCTTCATCTACTCTTACAGAACCTTCCCACCTTGTCATTGTCCTCTCTCTATGGAGCTTCATCTACTCTTACAGAACCTTCCCACCTTGTCACTGTCCTCTCTCTATGGAGCTTCATCTACTCTTACAGAACCTTCCCACCTTGTCACTGTCCTCTCTCTATGGACCTTCATCTACTCTTACAGAACCTTCCCACCTTGTCACTGTTCTCTCTCTATGGACCTTCATCTACTCTTACAGAACCTTCCCACCTTGTCACTGTCCTCTCTCTATGGAGCTTCATCTACTCTTACAGAACCTTCCCACCTTGTCACTGTCCTCTCTCTATGGACCTCCATCTACTCTTACAGAACCTTCCCACCTTGTCATTGTCCTCTCTCTATGGACCTCCATCTACTCTTACAGAACCTTCCCACCTTGTCACTGTCCTCTCTCTATGGAGCTCCATCTACTCTTACAGAACCTTCCCACCTTGTCATTGTCCTCTCTCTATGGAGCTTCATCTACTCTTACAGAACCTTCCCACCTTGTCATTGTCCTCTCTCTATGGAGATTCATCTACTCTTACAGAACCTTCCCACCTTGTCACTGTCCTCTCTCTATGGACCTTCATCTACTCTTACAGAACCTTCCCACCTTGTCATTGTCCTCTCTCTATGGAGCTTACCTACTCTTACAGAACCTTCCCACCTTGTCACTGTTCTCTCTCTATGGACCTTCATCTACTCTTACAGAACCTTCCCACCTTGTCACTGTCCTCTCTCTATGGAGCTTCATCTACTCTTACAGAACCTTCCCACCTTGTCACTGTCCTCTCTCTAGGGACCTTCATCTACTCTTACAGAACCTTCCCACCTTGTCATTGTCCTCTCTCTATGGAGCTTCATCTACTCTTACAGAACCTTCCCACCTTGTCACTGTCCTCTCTCTAGGGACCTTCATCTACTCTTACAGAACCTTCCCACCTTGTCACTGTCCTCTCTATGGACCTTCATCTACTCTTACAGAACCTTCCCACCTTGTCACTGCCCTCTCTATGGACCTTCATCTACTCTTACAGAACCTTCCCACCTTGTCACTGTCCTCTCTCTATGGACCTTCATCTACTCTTACAGAACCTTCCCACCTTGTCACTGTCCTCTCTCTAGGGACCTTCATCTACTCTTACAGAACCTTCCCACCTTGTCACTGTCCTCTCTATGGACCTTCATCTACTCTTACAGAACCTTCCCACCTTGTCATTGTCCTCTCTCTATGGAGCTCCATCTACTATTACAGAACCTTCCCACCTTGTCACTGTCCTCTCTCTATGGACCTTCATCTACTCTTACAGAACCTTCCCACCTTGTCACTGTCCTCTCTCTATGGACCTTCATCTACTCTGACAGAACCTTCCCACCTTGTCACTGTCCTCTCTCTATGGAGCTTCATCTACTCTTACAGAACCTTCCCACCTTGTCATTGTCCTCTCTCTATGGACCTTCATCTACTCTTACAGAACCTTCCCACCTTGTCACTGTCCTCTCTCTATGGAGCTTCATCTACTCTTACAGAACCTCCCCACCTTGTCACTGTCCTCTCTCTATGGAGCTCCATCTACTCTTACAGAACCTTCCCACCTTGTCACTGTCCTCTCTCTATGGACCTTCATCTACTCTTACAGAACCTCCCCACCTTGTCACTGTTCTCTCTCTATGGACCTTCATCTACTCTTACAGAACCTTCCCACCTTGTCACTGTCCTCTCTCTATGGAGCTTCATCTACTCTTACAGAACCTTCCCACCTTGTCACTGTCCTCTCTCTATGGACCTTCATCTACTCTTACAGAACCTCCCCACCTTGTCACTGTCCTCTCTCTATGGAGCTTCATCTACTCTTACAGAACCTTCCCACCTTGTCATTGTCCTCTCTCTATGGAGCTTCATCTACTCTTACAGAACCTTCCCACCTTGTCACTGTCCTCTCTCTATGGACCTTCATCTACTCTTACAGAACCTTCCCACCTTGTCACTGTCCTCTCTCTATGGAGCTCCATCTACTCTTAAAGAACCTTCCCACCTTGTCATTGTCCTCTCTCTATGGAGCTTCATCTACTCTTACAGAACCTTCCCACCTTGTCACTGTCCTCTCTCTATGGACCTCCATCTACTCTTACAGAACCTCCCCACCTTGTCACTGTCCTCTCTCTATGGACCTCCATCTATTCTTACAGAACCTTCCCACCTTGTCATTGTCCTCTCTCTATGGACCTTCATCTACTCTTACAGAACCTTCCCACCTTGTCACTGTCCTCTCTCTATGGAGCTTCATCTACTCTTACAGAACCTTCCCACCTTGTCACTGTCCTCTCTATATGGAGCTTCATCTACTCTTACAGAACCTTCCCACCTTGTCATTGTCCTCTCTCTATGGAGCTTCATCTACTCTTACAGAACCTCCCCACCTTGTCACTGTCCTCTCTCTATGGAGCTTCATCTACTCTTACAGAACCTTCCCACCTTGCCACTGTCCTCTCTCTATGGAGCTTCATCTACTCTTACAGAACCTTCCCACCTTGTCACTGTCCTCTCTCTATGGACCTTCATCTACTCTTACAGAACCTCCCCACCTTGTCACTGTCCTCTCTCTATGGACCTCCATCTACTCTTACAGAACCTTCCCACCTTGTCACTGTCCTCTCTCTATGGAGCTTCATCTACTCTTACAGAACCTTCCCACCTTGTCACTGTCCTCTCTCTAGGGACCTTCATCTACTCTTACAGAACCTTCCCACCTTGTCACTGTCCTCTCTCTATGGACCTTCATCTACTCTTACAGAACCTTCCCACCTTGTCACTGTCCTCTCTCTATGGAGCTTCATCTACTCTTACAGAACCTTCCCACCTTGTCACTGTCCTCTCTCTAGGGACCTTCATCTACTCTTACAGAACCTTCCCACCTTGTCACTGTCCTCTCTCTATGGACCTTCATCTACTCTTACAGAACCTTCCCACCTTGTCACTGTCCTCTCTCTATGGAGCTTCATCTACTCTTACAGAACCTACCCACCTTGTCACTGTCCTCTCTCTATGGAGCTTCATCTACTCTTACAGAACCTTCCCACCTTGTCACTGTCCTCTCTCTAGGGACCTTCATCTACTCTTACAGAACCTTCCCACCTTGTCACTGTCCTCTCTCTATGGACCTTCATCTACTCTTACAGAACCTTCCCACCTTGTCACTGTCCTCTCTCTATGGAGCTTCATCTACTCTTACAGAACCTTCCCACCTTGTCACTGTCCTCTCTCTATGGACCTTCATCTACTCTTACAGAACCTCCCCACCTTGTCACTGTCCTCTCTCTATGGACCTTCATCTACTCTTACAGAACCTTCCCACCTTGTCACTGTCCTCTCTCTATGGACCTTCATCTACTCTTACAGAACCTTCCCACCTTGTCACTGTCCTCTCTCTATGGACCTTCATCTACTCTTACAGAACCTTCCCACCTTGTCACTGCCCTCTCTATGGACCTTCATCTACTCTTACAGAACCTTCCCACCTTGTCACTGTCCTCTCTCTATGGACCTTCATCTACTCTTACAGAACCTTCCCACCTTGTCACTGTCCTCTCTCTATGGAGCTTCATCTACTCTTACAGAACCTTCCCACCTTGTCACTGCCCTCTCTCTATGGACCTTCATCTACTCTTACAGAACCTTCCCACCTTGTCACTGTCCTCTCTCCATGGACCTTCATCTACTTTTACAGAACCTTCCCACCTTGTCATTGTCCTCTCTCTATGGACCTTCATCTACTCTTACAGAACCTTCCCACCTTGTCATTGTCCTCTCTCTATGGAGCTTCATCTACTCTTACAGAACCTTCCCACCTTGTCATTGTCCTCTCTCTATGGAGCTCCATCTACTCTTACAGAACCTTCCCACCTTGTCACTGTCCTCTCTCTATGGACCTTCATCTACTCTTACAGAACCTTCCCACCTTGTCATTGTCCTCTCTCTATGGAGCTTCATCTACTCTTACAGAACCTTCCCACCTTGTCACTGTCCTCTCTCTATGGAGCTTCATCTACTCTTACAGAACCTTCCCACCTTGTCACTGTCCTCTCTCTATGGACCTTCATCTACTCTTACAGAACCTTCCCACCTTGTCACTGTTCTCTCTCTATGGACCTTCATCTACTCTTACAGAACCTTCCCACCTTGTCACTGTCCTCTCTCTATGGAGCTTCATCTACTCTTACAGAACCTTCCCACCTTGTCACTGTCCTCTCTCTATGGACCTCCATCTACTCTTACAGAACCTTCCCACCTTGTCATTGTCCTCTCTCTATGGACCTCCATCTACTCTTACAGAACCTTCCCACCTTGTCACTGTCCTCTCTCTATGGAGCTCCATCTACTCTTACAGAACCTTCCCACCTTGTCATTGTCCTCTCTCTATGGAGCTTCATCTACTCTTACAGAACCTTCCCACCTTGTCATTGTCCTCTCTCTATGGAGATTCATCTACTCTTACAGAACCTTCCCACCTTGTCACTGTCCTCTCTCTATGGACCTTCATCTACTCTTACAGAACCTTCCCACCTTGTCATTGTCCTCTCTCTATGGAGCTTACCTACTCTTACAGAACCTTCCCACCTTGTCACTGTTCTCTCTCTATGGACCTTCATCTACTCTTACAGAACCTTCCCACCTTGTCACTGTCCTCTCTCTATGGAGCTTCATCTACTCTTACAGAACCTTCCCACCTTGTCACTGTCCTCTCTCTAGGGACCTTCATCTACTCTTACAGAACCTTCCCACCTTGTCATTGTCCTCTCTCTATGGAGCTTCATCTACTCTTACAGAACCTTCCCACCTTGTCACTGTCCTCTCTCTAGGGACCTTCATCTACTCTTACAGAACCTTCCCACCTTGTCACTGTCCTCTCTATGGACCTTCATCTACTCTTACAGAACCTTCCCACCTTGTCACTGCCCTCTCTATGGACCTTCATCTACTCTTACAGAACCTTCCCACCTTGTCACTGTCCTCTCTCTATGGACCTTCATCTACTCTTACAGAACCTTCCCACCTTGTCACTGTCCTCTCTCTAGGGACCTTCATCTACTCTTACAGAACCTTCCCACCTTGTCACTGTCCTCTCTATGGACCTTCATCTACTCTTACAGAACCTTCCCACCTTGTCATTGTCCTCTCTCTATGGAGCTCCATCTACTATTACAGAACCTTCCCACCTTGTCACTGTCCTCTCTCTATGGACCTTCATCTACTCTTACAGAACCTTCCCACCTTGTCACTGTCCTCTCTCTATGGACCTTCATCTACTCTGACAGAACCTTCCCACCTTGTCACTGTCCTCTCTCTATGGAGCTTCATCTACTCTTACAGAACCTTCCCACCTTGTCATTGTCCTCTCTCTATGGACCTTCATCTACTCTTACAGAACCTTCCCACCTTGTCACTGTCCTCTCTCTATGGAGCTTCATCTACTCTTACAGAACCTCCCCACCTTGTCACTGTCCTCTCTCTATGGAGCTCCATCTACTCTTACAGAACCTTCCCACCTTGTCACTGTCCTCTCTCTATGGACCTTCATCTACTCTTACAGAACCTCCCCACCTTGTCACTGTTCTCTCTCTATGGACCTTCATCTACTCTTACAGAACCTTCCCACCTTGTCACTGTCCTCTCTCTATGGAGCTTCATCTACTCTTACAGAACCTTCCCACCTTGTCACTGTCCTCTCTCTATGGACCTTCATCTACTCTTACAGAACCTCCCCACCTTGTCACTGTCCTCTCTCTATGGAGCTTCATCTACTCTTACAGAACCTTCCCACCTTGTCATTGTCCTCTCTCTATGGAGCTTCATCTACTCTTACAGAACCTTCCCACCTTGTCACTGTCCTCTCTCTATGGACCTTCATCTACTCTTACAGAACCTTCCCACCTTGTCACTGTCCTCTCTCTATGGAGCTCCATCTACTCTTACAGAACCTTCCCACCTTGTCATTGTCCTCTCTCTATGGAGCTTCATCTACTCTTACAGAACCTTCCCACCTTGTCACTGTCCTCTCTCTATGGACCTCCATCTACTCTTACAGAACCTCCCCACCTTGTCACTGTCCTCTCTCTATGGACCTCCATCTACTCTTACAGAACCTTCCCACCTTGTCACTGTCCTCTCTCTATGGACCTTCATCTACTCTTACAGAACCTTCCCACCTTGTCACTGTCCTCTCTCTATGGACCTCCATCTACTCTTACAGAACCTTCCCACCTTGTCATTGTCCTCTCTCTATGGAGCTCCATCTACTCTTACAGAACCTTCCCACCTTGTCACTGTCCTCTCTCTATGGACCTTCATCTACTCTTACAGAACCTTCCCACCTTGTCACTGTCCTCTCTCCATGGACCTTCATCTACTCTTACAGAACCTTCCCACCTTGTCACTGTCCTCTCTCTATGGAGCTTCATCTACTCTTACAGAACCTTCCCACCTTGTCACTGTCCTCTCTCTATGGACCTTCATCTACTCTTACAGAACCTTCCCACCTTGTCACTGTCCTCTCTCTATGGAGCTTCATCTACTCTTACAGAACCTTCCCACCTTGTCACTGTCCTCTCTCTATGGACCTTCATCTACTCTTACAGAACCTCCCCACCTTGTCACTGTCCTCTCTCTATGGAGCTTCATCTACTCTTACAGAACCTTCCCACCTTGTCATTGTCCTCTCTCTATGGAGCTTCATCTTCTCTTACAGAACCTTCCCACCTTGTCACTGTCCTCTCTCTATGGACCTTCATCTACTCTTACAGAACCTTCCCACCTTGTCATTGTCCTCTCTCTATGGAGCTCCATCTACTCTTACAGAACCTTCCCACCTTGTCACTGACCTCTCTCTATGGACCTTCATCTACTCTTACAGAACCTTCCCACCTTGTCACTGTCCTCTCTCTATGGACCTTCATCTACTCTTACAGAACCTTCCCACCTTGTCACTGTCCTCTCTCTATGGAGCTTCATCTACTCTTACAGAACCTTCCCACCTTGTCACTGTCCTCTCTCTATGGACCTTCATCTACTCTTACAGAACCTTCCCACCTTGTCATTGTCCTCTCTCTATGGAGCTCCATCTACTCTTACAGAACCTTCCCACCTTGTCACTGACCTCTCTCTATGGACCTTCATCTACTCTTACAGAACCTTCCCACCTTGTCACTGTCCTCTCTCTATGGACCTTCATCTACTCTTACAGAACCTTCCCACCTTGTCACTGTCCTCTCTCTATGGAGCTTCATCTACTCTTACAGAACCTTCCCACCTTGTCACTGTCCTCTCTCTATGGAGCTTCATCTACTCTTACAGAACCTTCCCACCTTGTCACTGTCCTCTCTCTATGGACCTTCATCTACTCTTACAGAACCTCCCCACCTTGTCATTGTCCTCTCTCTATGGAGCTTCATCTACTCTTACAGAACCTTCCCACCTTGTCATTGTCCTCTCTCTATGGAGCTTCATCTACTCTTACAGAACCTTCCCACCTTGTCACTGTCCTCTCTCTATGGACCTTCATCTACTCTTACAGAACCTTCCCACCTTGTCACTGTCCTCTCTCTATGGGCCTTCATCTACTCTTACAGAACCTTCCAACCATGTCATTGTCCTCTCTCTATGGAGCTCCATCTACTCTTACAGAACCTCCCCACCTTGTCACTGTCCTCTCTCTATGGACCTCCATCTACTCTTACAGAACCTCCCCACCTTGTCACTGTCCTCTCTCTATGGACCTCCATCTACTCTTACAGAACCTTCCCACCTTGTCACTGTCCTCTCTCTATGGAGCTTCATCTACTCTTACAGAACCTCCCCACCTTGTCATTGTCCTCTCTCTATGGAGCTCCATCTACTCTTACAGAACCTTCCCACCTTGTCACTGTCCTCTCTCTATGGAGCTTCATCTACTCTTACAGAACCTTCCCACCTTGTCACTGTCCTCCCTCTATGGAGCTTCATCTACTCTTACAGAACCTTCCCACCTTGTCATTGTCCTCTCTCTATGGAGCTTCATCTACTCTTACAGAACCTTCCCACCTTGTCATTGTCCTCTCTCTATGGACCTTCATCTACTCTTACAGAACCTTCCCACCTTGTCACTGTCCTCTCTCTATGGAGCTTCATCTACTCTTACAGAACCTTCCCACCTTGTCACTGTCCTCTCTCTATGGAGCTTCATCTACTCTTACAGAACCTTCCCACCTTGTCACTGTCCTCTCTCTATGGAGCTTCATCTACTCTTACAGAACCTTCCCACCTTGTCATTGTCCTCTCTCTATGGAGCTTCATCTACTCTTACAGAACCTTCCCACCTTGTCACTGTCCTCTCTCTATGGACCTTCATCTACTCTTACAGAACCTTCCCACCTTGTCATTGTCCTCTCTCTATGGAGCTTCATCTACTCTTACAGAACCTTCCCACCTTGTCACTGTCCTCTCTCTATGGAGCTCCATCTACTCTTACAGAACCTTCCCACCTTGTCACTGACCTCTCTCTATGGACCTTCATCTACTCTTACAGAACCTTCCCACCTTGTCACTGTCCTCTCTCTATGGACCTTCATCTACTCTTACAGAACCTTCCCACCTTGTCACTGTCCTCTCTCTATGGAGCTTCATCTACTCTTACAGAACCTTCCCACCTTGTCATTGTCCTCTCTCTATGGACCTTCATCTACTCTTACAGAACCTTCCCACCTTGTCACTGTCCTCTCTCTATGGACCTCCATCTACTCTTACAGAACCTTCCCACCTTGTCACTGTCCTCTCTCTATGGAGCTTCATCTACTCTTACAGAACCTTCCCACCTTGTCACTGTCCTCTCTCTATGGAGCTTCATCTACTCTTACAGAACCTTCCCACCTTGTCATTGTCCTCTCTCTATGGAGCTTCATCTACTCTTACAGAACCTTCCCACCTTGTCACTGTCCTCTCTCTATGGACCTTCATCTACTCTTACAGAACCTTCCCACCTTGTCACTGTCCTCTCTCTATGGAGCTTCATCTACTCTTACAGAACCTTCCCACCTTGTCATTGTCCTCTCTCTATGGACCTTCATCTACTCTTAAAGAACCTTCCCACCTTGTCACTGTCCTCTCTCTATGGAGCTTACCTACTCTTACAGAACCTTCCCACCTTGTCACTGTCCTCTCTCTATGGAGCTTCATCTACTCTTACAGAACCTTCCCACCTTGTCACTGTCCTCTCTCTATGGAGCTTCATCTACTCTTACAGAACCTTCCCACCTTGTCACTGTCCTCTCTCTATGGACCTTCATCTACTCTTACAGAACCTTCCCACCTTGTCATTGTCCTCTCTCTATGGAGCTCCATCTACTCTTACAGAACCTTCCCACCTTGTCACTGCCCTCTCTATGGACCTTCATCTACTCTTACAGAACCTTCCCACCTTGTCACTGTCCTCTCTCTATGGAGCTTCATCTACTCTTACAGAACCTTCCCACCTTGTCACTGTCCTCTCTCTATGGACCTTCATCTACTCTTACAGAACCTCCCCACCTTGTCACTGTCCTCTCTCTATGGAGCTTCATCTACTCTTACAGAACCTTCCCACCTTGTCACTGTCCTCTCTCTATGGAGCTTACCTACTCTTACAGAACCTTCCCACCTTGTCACTGTCCTCTCTCTATGGAGCTTCATCTACTCTTACAGAACCTTCCCACCTTGTCATTGTCCTCTCTCTATGGAGCTTCATCTACTCTGCGCCCTCTTCCACACAACTATTTACTAGTATGATTGAGAAATCTGCCGCATTACGTGACTGTCCCCTAATTGTTCATCACGATTAGCTCAGGTGAGAACAGTCCGGAGATCTGTCACACTTTGGGGGGCGCGTGTTTGGCCTGTGACGCCGCGCTCCCTATTCGTACAATCCTGGGGAACGATAGAAATCCTGTGTTGTTCTGGATTATCTGTATACATTGTATATTACACAGCCTGCACCCAGATATTATTACAGAGATAACCCAGCAGCGCAAGCCTCCGCCCTGAGCCAGGCTATAGTGACCGTGCTGCCTACATAATGCCACATCTGTCAGGACAAAGTCCTCACCACATTACATAAGACCTAGAGAACACGATAGAGCAGCAGGTGCAGCTCCACATGTGACATGAGAGCCTTCATCATCCCGGAGCTGCCCTGCATCACATCGCTCCCCACAATGGGGCACATTCATCAGGCGTCTCCCCGAGTGTCTGAACGAGTTGTGCACCTCGCCTTCTAGCCTTACACCAGTCACTGCCTCTCACTGTACACCATGATATCCCGAAAGATTACTGCAATCCTTAATATATTCCTCCCTTTTCAGTTCTGCAGCAGATGCGGATAATGATGATTATGGGACCTGTAGCCTTCATCTTTGCAGTCTCTGGGAGTTTGTACAGGTCTTGTTGCTGGGGCCATAGGGCGGATGTGGTCAATGAGGGCTCAAAAGGCGATCTTAGAACAGATTAAATATTAAATAGGGTTTTGTCTCAAGGTCAAACTGAAATCCTATACATGTGGCTAAAATACAGGCGGATAGAATACAGGTAACACGTGCAGACAGCAGGTATACAGGTAAAATACATGCGGATAGAATACAGGTAACATGTGCAGACAGCAGGTATACAGGTAACATACATGCGGATAGAATACAGGTAACACGTGCAGACAGCAGGTATACAGGTAACATACATGCCGCTAGAATACAGGTAACACGTGCAGACAGCAGATATACAGGTAACATACATGCGGATAGAATACAGGTAACATGTGCAGACAGCAGGTATACAGGTAACATACATGCGGATAGAATACAGGTAACACATGCAGACAGCAGGTATACAGGTAACATACATGCCGCTGGAATACAGGTAACACGTGCAGACAGCAGGTATACAGGTAACATACATGCCGCTAGAATACAGGTAACACATGCAGACAGCAGGTATACAGGTAACATACATGCGGATAGAATACAGGTAACACGTGCAGACAGCAGGTATACAGGTAACATACATGCCGCTAGAATACAGGTAACACATGCAGACAGCAGGTATACAGGTAACATACATGCGGATAGAATACAGGTAACATGTGCAGACAGCAGGTATACAGGTAACATACATGCGGATAGAATACAGGTAACACGTGCAGACAGCAGGTATACAGGTAACATACATGCCGCTAGAATACAGGTAACACGTGCAGACAGCAGATATACAGGTAACATACATGCGGATAGAATACAGGTAACATGTGCAGACAGCAGGTATACAGGTAACATACATGCGGATAGAATACAGGTAACACATGCAGACAGCAGGTATACAGGTAACATACATGCCGCTAGAATACAGGTAACACGTGCAGACAGCAGGTATACAGGTAACATACATGCGGATAGAATACAGGTAACATGTGCAGACAGCAGGTATACAGGTAACATACATGCGGATAGAATACAGGTAACACGTGCAGACAGCAGGTATACAGGTAACATACATGCGGATAGAATACAGGTAACACATGCAGACAGCAGGTATACAGGTAACATACATGCCGCTAGAATACAGGTAACACGTGCAGACAGCAGGTATACAGGTAACATACATGCCGCTAGAATACAGGTAACACATGCAGACAGCAGGTATACAGGTAACATACATGCGGATAGAATACAGGTAACACGTGCAGACAGCAGGTATACAGGTAACATACATGCGGATAGAATACAGGTAACATGTGCAGACAGCAGGTATACAGGTAACATACATGCCGCTAGAATACAGGTAACACGTGCAGACAGCAGGTATACAGGTAACATACATGCGGATAGAATACAGGTAACACATTAAGACAGCAGGTATACAGGTAACATACATGCCGCTAGAATACAGGTAACACGTGCAGACAGCAGGTATACAGGTAACATACATGCCGCTAGAATACAGGTAACACGTGCAGACAGCAGGTATACAGGTAACATACATGCCGCTAGAATACAGGTAACACTTGCAGACAGCAGGTATACAGGTAACATACATGCCGCTAGAATACAGGTAACACATGCAGACAGCAGGTATACAGGTAACATACATGCGGATAGAATACAGGTAACACATGCAGACAGCAGGTATACAGGTAACATACATGCGGATAGAATACAGGTAACACGTGCAGACAGCAGGTATACAGGTAACATACATGCGGATAGAATACAGGTAACACGTGCAGACAGCAGGTATATAGGTAACATACATGCGGATAGAATACAGGTAACATGTGCAGACAGCAGGTATACAGGTAACACATACATGCCGCTAGAATACAGGTAACACGTGCAGACAGCAGGTATACAGGTAACACATACATGCCGCTAGAATACAGGTAACACGTGCAGACAGCAGGTATACAGGTAACATACATGCGGATAGAATACAGGTAACACGTGCAGACAGCAGGTATACAGGTAACACATGTACGTGGCTAGAATACAGGTAACACGTGCAGACAGCAGGTATACAGGTAACACATGTACGTGGCTAGAATACAGGTAACATGTGCAGACAGCAGGTATACAGGTAACGCATGTACGTGGCTAGAATACAGGTAACATGTGCAGACAGCAGGTATACAGGTAACACATACATGCCGCTAGAATACAGGTAACATGTGCAGACAGCAGGTATACAGGTAACGCATGTACGTGGCTAGAATACAGGTAACATGTGCAGACAGCAGGTATACAGGTAACGCATGTACGTGGCTAGAATACAGGTAACATGTGCAGACAGAAGGTATACAGGTAACACATGTACGTGGCTAGAATACAGGTAACACGTGCAGACAGCAGGTATACAGGTAACATACATGCGGATAGAATACAGGTAACACGTGCAGACAGCAGGTATACAGGTAACACATGTACGTGGCTAGAATACAGGTAACTCGTGCAGACAGCAGGTATACAGGTAACACATGTACGTGGCTAGAATACAGGTAACACGTGCAGACAGCAGGTATACAGGTAACACATGTACGTGGCTAGAATACAGGTAACACGTGCAGACAGTAGGTATACAGGTAACATACATGCGGATAGAATACAGGTAACACGTGCAGACAGCAGGTATACAGGTAACACATGTACGTGGCTAGAATACAGGTAACACGTGCAGACAGCAGGTATACAGGTAACACATGTACGTGGCTAGAATACAGGTAACTCGTGCAGACAGCAGGTATACAGGTAACACATGTACGTGGCTAGAATACAGGTAACACCTTTAAAGGTATCAAGATATAAAAGTTGGTCCCAGTACTAGATGCACATATTATCTCCTACGATCACAGAGATGTTACACAGGACACGGAGTCCACGTTTATAAGCTTTGTATGTAAACAATACTAAGCACATGGTGCTCGTTCCCGATTGGTGGAAGCTCCTCCCTACGTCCTGCGTGTGACCACGACCTGAGGTTGTCCTGGAGCGTTTGCAAATGAACTTGAAGCAGTGAGAAACAACTATATGCAAAGGCTTGGAGTCCTAGGTCTATTGGCCTGTGTAGGTCATAGCCCGCCCGCCCGGGGTGGCACAATCTGATCTGATCTGAAAACTTTGGATATTACAGTAACGTGTACCACTTGGCTCCAAAAGTAGAGACGCTCGTAATGGTAAATTTTCCTTAAGGCGATTTCTTACTTCCCTGATCCAATCTCTTAATAATTCAGATGTCAGGGAGGGGATCAGAGAGACAGATTGGTCCTAATGGATTGTAATGTGCATTACATTTTTGTCCTGAAGCGAGACAAGTCGCACTTTGCATTGAGAAGACATGCACCCCTGGCTTGTGCATGAAGGATGATGGAAGCCTTATTTATCCTGGTACAGGGGATAACTGATAGCAGATGTGGATTCTGTACAGTGTGTCAGGACAGCACTTGGCTGGATTGGCGCAGTGTCGGGACATCTCCCTGCTGGGGTTTCCGTGTGCTGCTTGTCTTCACATTACTGAGCTCAGCAGAGGAACCGGCCCCCTGGGTGCTTAATTGCCTCTGCATCACAGAGCGCAGTGGAAGCTAATGCTGGCGTGTTATCCTGCCAAACAGGGACTGCGGTGAAATTACTGGAAGATTCACTGATTCTGCAATAAGAACACAGACTCAGCAGTCAATGCAGCCGCCTCCATCTACAGCAGGAGAGAAGAGGCCAGCAATGCAGCAATGGGGAGCCGAGCAATGCAGCAAAGGGGGGGAGCGAAGCAATGCAGAGGAAGAGCCATCAATACACCGAGAGGAGAAGAATCAATGTCCAGCAAGATGAGGACAACACTGTACAGGCAACAATAAATTACAGAGGAAGGAGGCTTATAATGTACAGAAAGACTAGCAAATAAAGAGGAAACTAGGCCAAGAGAACAGAGACCAGCAATGTAAATAAAGAGGTGCAAAATATAGCTATAGAAAAGGTCAGCGACGCAGGCAGAGATAGAGAGAGGAGGCCAGCGACGCAGGCAGAGATAGAGAGAGGAGGCCAGCGACGCAGGCAGAGATAGAGAGAGGAGGCCAGCGACGCAAGCAGAGATAGAGAGAGGACGCCAGCGACCCAGGCAGAGATAGAGAGAGGACGCCAGCAACGCAGAGAGAGAGAAGAGGCCACAGATGTAGAGAGAGAGAAGAGGCCACAGATGTAGAGAGAGAGAGAAAAGAGGCCACCGATGTAGAGCGAGAGAGAGAAAAGAGGCCACCGATGTAGAGCGAGAGAGAGAAAAGAGGCCAACGATGTAGAGCGAGAGAGAGAAAAGAGGCCAACGATGTAGAGCGAGAGAGAAAAGAGGCCAACGATGTAGAGCGAGAGAGAGAAAAGAGGCCAACGATGTAGAGAGAGAGAGAAAAGAGGCCAACGATGTAGAGCGAGAGAGAGAAAAGAGGCCAACGATGTAGAGCGAGAGAGAGAAAAGAGGCCACAGATGTAGAGAGAAAGAAAAGAGGCCACCGATGTAGAGAGAGAGAGAAAAGAGGCCACCGATGTAGAGAGAGAGAGAAAAGAGGCCACCGATGTAGAGAGAGAGAGAAAAGAGGCCACCGATGTAGAGAGAGAGAAAAAAGAGGCCACCGATGTAGAGAGAGAGAGAAAAGAGGCCAACGATGTAGAGAGAGAAAAGAGGCCAACGATGTAGAGCGAGAGAGAGAAAAGAGGCCAACGATGTAGAGAGAGAGAGAAAAGAGGCTAACGATGTAGAGCGAGAGAGAGAAAAGAGGCCAACGATGTAGAGCGAGAGAGAGAAAAGAGGCCACAGATGTAGAGAGAGAGAAAGAAAAGAGGCCACCGATGTAGAGAGAGAGAAAAGAGGCCACCGATGTAGAGAGAGAGAAAAAAGAGGCCACCGATGTAGAGAGAGAGAGAAAAGAGGCCAACGATGTAGAGAGAAAGAGAGAGAAAAGAGGCCAACGATGTAGAGCGAGAGAGAGAAAAGAAACCAACGATGTAGAGCGAGAGAGAGAAAAGAGGCCAACGATGTAGAGCGAGAGAGAGAAAAGAGGCCAACGATGTAGAGCGAGAGAGAAAAGAGGCCACAGATGTAGAGAGAGAGAGAGAATAGAGGCCACCGATGTAGAGAGAGAGAATAGAGGCCACAGATGTAGAGAGAGAGAAAAGAGGCCACAGATGTAGAGTGAGAGAGAAAAGAGGCCACAGATGTAGAGAGAGAGAAAATAGCCAAAGATGTAGAGAGAGAGAGAGAAAAGAGGCCACAGATGTAGAGCGAGAGAGAAAAGAGGCCACAGATGTAGAGAGAGAGAGAGAAAAGAGGCCACAGATGTAGAGAGAGAGAGAAAAGAGGCCACAGATGTAGAGCGAGAGAGAAAAGAGGCCACAGATGTAGGGGAAGCACAAATGTAAACAATCCAGCCATGCAGTCTCGCTTCAAGGTTCCCCACTAGCTGCTTTTCTGCCGTGTTCCCATGAATCCAGATGTGAAAGTTGCAACGTCACAAATTTTGGCGCAAAACTAGAGCTGCCCCAACCAAGCATAGGAGCGATCTGTGATCTGAATCACTAAAGACCAAACGCCACAAGTATCAGTAAGGAAAGAGATACATCTGACCAGCAGAAAAGCCCCAAAGAGCAGACGGACAAAGCCAGATTTATGATACATCTGCCCCATGAGATAGAGAGGGAAGAAATGCGACGTACACAGAGAAGAACTGATGTCTGCTACAGAGATAACTAGATACTGGAAGATTCACTGATTCTGCAATAAGAACACAGACTCAGCAGTCAATGCAGCCGCCTCCATCTACAGCAAGAGAGAAGAGGCCAGCAATGCAGCAATGGGGAGACGAGCAATGCAGCAAAGGGGGGGGGGGGGAGCGAAGCAATGCAGAGGAAGAGCCATCAATACACCGAGAGGAGAAGAATCAATGTCCAGCAAGATGAGGACAACACTGTACAGACCGCAAGAGGCTCATAATGTACAGAAAGACTAGCAAATAAAGAGGAAACTAGGCCAAGAGAACAGAGACTAATGACCAGCAATGTAAATAAAGAGGTGCAAAATATAGCTATGGAAAAGGTCAGCGACGCAGGCAGAGAAGAGGCCAGCGACGCAGCCAGAGATAGAGAGGAGGCCAGCGACGCAGGCAGAGATAGAGAGAGGAGGCCAGCGACGCAGGCAGAGATAAGAGAGAGGAGGCCAGCGACGCAGGCAGAGATAAGAGAGAGGAGGCCAGCGACGCAGGCAGAGATAAGAGAGAGGAGGCCAGCGACGCAGGCAGAGATAAGAGAGAGGAGGCCAGCGACGCAGGCAGAGATAAGAGAGAGGAGGCCAGCGACGCAGGCAGAGATAAGAGAGAGGAGGCCAGCGACGCAGGCAGAGATAAGAGAGAGGAGGCCAGTGACGCAGGCAGAGATAAGAGAGAGGAGGCCAGCGACGCAGGCAGAGATAAGAGAGAGGAGGCCAGTGACGCAGGCAGAGATAAGAGAGAGGAGGCCAGCGACGCAGGCAGAGATAAGAGAGAGGAGGCCAGTGACGCAGGCAGAGATAAGAGAGAGGAGGCCAGCGACGCAGGCAGAGGCCACAGAAGTAGAGAGAGAGAAAAGAGGCCAGTTATGTAGGGGAAGCACAAATGTAAACAATCCGGCCATGCAGAAAGAGCAGCAAAGTCGAGAAAATGAGATCAGTGATGACCAAAGGAAGTAAATGCTGCGCATGTATCAAACTTTTGACCTGCCTTTTTCTTAAATTTTTGAGAATTTTTTTGCGCCAGTCTCGTTTCAAGGTTCCCCACTAGCTGCTTTTCTGCCATGTTCCCATGAATCCAGTTGTGAAAGTTGCAACTTTTTTTTAAAAAAGTCACAAATTTTGGAGCAAAACTAGAGCTGCCCCAACCAAGCATAGGAGCGATCTGTGATCTGAATCACTAAAGACCAAACGCCACAAGTATCAGTAAGGAAAGAGATACATCTGACCAGCAGAAAAGCCCCAAAGAGCAGACGGACAAAGCCAGATTTATGATACATCTGCCCCATGAGATAGAGAGGGAAGAAATGCGACGTACACAGAGAAGAGCTGATGTCTGCAGCAGAGATAACTAGAGCATGTGACCGCCACAGAGATACTAGAGCATGTGACCGCCGCAGAGATACTAGAGGATGTGACCGCCACAGAGATACTAGAGCATGTGACCGCCGCAGAGATACTGGAGCATGTGACCGCCGCAGAGATACTAGAGCATGTGACCGCCGCAGAGATACTAGAGGATGTGACCGCCTCAGAGATACTAGAGCATGTGACCGCCACAGAGATACTAGAGCATGTGACCGCCGCAGAGATACTAGAGGATGTGACCGCCTCAGAGATACTAGAGCATGTGACCGCCGCAGAGATACTAGAGCATGTGACCGCCGCAGAGATACTAGAGGATGTGACCGCCGCAGAGATACTAGAGCATGTGACCGCCACAGAGATACTAGAGCATGTGACCGCCGCAGAGATACTAGAGGATGTGACCACCGCAGAGATACTAGAGCATGTGACCGCCGCAGAGATACTGGAGCATGTGACCGCCGCAGAGATACTAGAGCATGTGACCGCCGCAGAGATACTAGAGGATGTGACCGCCGCAGAGGTACTAGAGAATGTGACCACCGCAGAGATACTAGAGCATGTGACCGCCGCAGAGATACTAGAGGATGTGACCGCCTCAGAGATACTAGAGGATGTGACCGCCGCGGAGATACTAGAGGATGTGACCGCCGCGGAGATACTAGAGCATGTGTCCGCCGCAGAGATACTAGAGGATGTGACCGCCGCAGAGATACTAGAGGATGTGACCTCCGCAGAGATACTAGAGCATGTGTCCGCCGCAGAGATACTGGAGCATGTGACCGCCGCAGAGATACTAGAGCATGTGACCGCCGCAGAGATACTAGAGGATGTGACCGCCGCAGAGGTACTAGAGAATGTGACCACCGCAGAGATACTAGAGCATGTGACCGCCGCAGAGATACTAGAGGATGTGACCGCCTCAGAGATACTAGAGGATGTGACCGCCGCGGAGATACTAGAGGATGTGACCGCCGCAGAGATACTAGAGGATGTGACCGCCGCAGAGGTACTAGAGGATGTGACCGCCGCAGTGATACTAGAGGATGTGACCGCCGCAGAGATACTGGAGCATGTGACCGCCGCAGAGGTACTAGAGCATGTGACCGCCGCAGAGATACTAGAGCATGTGACCGCCGCATAGGTACTAGAGCATGTGACCGCCGCAGAGGTACTAGAGCATGTGACCGCCGCAGAGATACTAGAGCATGTGACCGCCGCAGAGGTACTAGAGGATGTGACCGCCGCAGAGGTACTAGAGGATGTGACCGCCGCAGTGATACTAGAGGATGTGACCGCCGCAGAGATACTGGAGCATGTGACCGCCGCAGAGGTACTAGAGCATGTGACCGCCGCAGAGATACTAGAGCATGTGACCGCCGCATAGGTACTAGAGGATGTGACCGCCGCAGAGATACTAGAGCATGTGACCGCCACAGAGATACTAGAGCATGTGACCGCCGCAGAGATACTAGAGCATGTGATTGCCGCAGAGATACTAGAGCATGTGACCGCCGCAGAGATACTAGAGCATGTGACCGCCGCAGAGATACTAGAGCATGTGACCGCCGCAGAGATACTAGAGCATGTGACCGCCGCAGAGATACTAGAGCATGTGACCGCCGCAGAGATACTAGAGCATGTGACCGCCGCAGAGATACTAGAGCATGTGACCGCCGCAGAGATACTAGAGCATGTGTCCGCCGCAGAGATACTAGAGCATGTGTCCGCCGCAGAGATACTAGAGGATGTGACCGCCGCAGAGATACTAGAGCATGTGACCGCCGCAGAGATACTAGAGCATGTGTCCGCCGCAGAGATACTAGAGCATGTGTCCGCCGCAGAGGTACTAGAGGATGTGACCGCCGCAGAGATACTAGAGCATGTGACCGCCGCAGAGATACTAGAGCATGTGACCGCCGCAGAGGTACTAGAGAATGTGACCTCCGCAGAGATACTAGAGCATGTGACCGCCGCAGAGATACTAGAGCATGTGACCTCCGCAGAGATACTAGAGGATGTGACCGCCGCAGAGATACTAGAGCATGTGACCGCCGCAGAGATACTAGAGCATGTGACCTCCGCAGAGATACTAGAGCATGTGACCGCCGCAGAGATACTAGAGCATGTGACCGCCGCAGAGATACTAGAGCATGTGACCGCCGCAGAGATACTAGAGCATGTGACCGCCGCAGAGATACTAGAGCATGTGACCGCCGCAGAGATACTAGAGCATGTGACCGCCGCAGAGATACTAGAGCAGTGATGGCGAACCTTTTAGAGGCTGAGTGCCCAAACTACAACAAAGACCCACTTATTTATCGCGAAGTGCCAACACAATAATTTATTTTGTGATTTATACTTCCTTCTGTCACAGTTTAATTGATACCAGCACTCTGAGGACACCAATAAAGCAGAAAATAGTCCCAGGTAGAGCTGTCACTTTAAAATAGCTCTGTGCTCAGCAAGTCTGGGACTGCAGGAAGTTACCTGGAGTCATCTCTGGTGATGGCCTGAGTGCCCACAGAAAGGGCTCTGAGTGCCACCTCTGGCACCAGTGCCATGGGTTAGCCATCACTGTACTAGAGGATGTGACCGCCGCAGAGATACTAGAGCATGTGACCGGCGCAGAGGTACTAGAGGATGTGACGCCCTGCACATTACACAGGAGCTACCCAAGGGCTCCGGCCGGAGAGGACCTGCTGCAGAGATGGAGTGCCGCGTGTGCAGAGCCCGGCTTCTTCCCTCTATCATCATTACTGGAAGTTCTGTGCAGATCAATAATCTTACTGGACCCAGATCAGACTGCGGACTCTGCTGGAAACTGCTGACACTGCAGCCGAAACACCACCAGCCAGAATATGTCATTACAGTGCTCTGCTCTCTGTTATCAGCCTGGGCAGAGGAGACTGAACAGGGGGGATACAATCTATTACTCTCTGTTATCAGCCATTACACCCCGGGGAGAGGAGACTGTACAGGGGGGGATACAATCTATTACTCTCTGTTATCAGCCTGGGCAGAGGAGACTGAACAGGGGGGATACAATCTATTACTCTCTGTTATCAGCCACTGTTTCCTGGGGAGAGGTGACTGGTGAATCTGTAGAGGGGCAGTGAGCCGGTGTAGAGGTTCCCATGTATTGGTGGTGCCGCCTCTCCTCTGTGTACGTGGGTCGGTTCTCCTGGTACAAGGTCAGGACAGGACGTTCCCTGCAGGTTCTGGTGTAATAAAGGCTCTTTATGATGTTGGTTTAGGAGGGGGGATGGCTTCCCCCTGCTCGCTCACTCGCCTGCCTTAATGACTACATTCTCTGTTATCAGCCTGTCATAGCCTTCTCCATCCTGGACATTTATAGGCAGCTATTAAATATCCATCCACATTCCAGACGCCCCTTAACCCTTTCCTGGCCTCTGGCAGCTCCACGCAATCTGAGTGATGGAACTGGGAATAATATGCGACAAGGGGGAGGGGAGAACCTTATACTGCACCATGCCAAAAAAAGACCAAATCTCAGGATATCACAGAACCTACACATTATTATGTTATAGTTTACATTTACTGACAGCAAGCAGAGATCATGCAAGTCTATTCAGATATTGCAGAAGATTCCACATATGTTATGTGAAGACATAGACTGTGGTGCATAGAGACAAGTCATGAGGAGGAGCAGGAGGTGGATGGATACAGAGCACAGGGAGCAGTCACCATGCGCGGAGCAGCACTGACACCTTGTGACCCATCTGTGTACTGCCAGACATTCCCAGCTCGCAGCCTCGTGAGCAGATATGAGGGCACCAAGTCACTGCTTACCAAAGTATATCCCAAAATATGGAGCCACTATAACTAGGGGCAATGGGAGAACTCCCTGATGGCTGACAGAGGGGACCCAGCCACGCCACACGATGGTTGTGAGGGGGGGCCATGAAAATTATGAGGGTTCACTAATAAAAAGGCGTGAAACAAGTGGGGGGGACATTATTGAAGGGGCAAAAATTACAGAAACAAGTGAAAAATAGAAAATAAAGATAGAAACTAATAATTAAATTATAGAAAAGATCTTTTACAGACAGACAGAAGGTGCCAGTGACCCAGAGTTATTCATGGCAGAGTTTATTTTTATGGGGCCGGTCTCATAGGATAACAAGTGACATTCACAGCCTAGAACATGTAAATAATACACATAGATAATGGCTGTAGGTAGTCTTACTTACCTCCATCCACTACATGGATGACTACAATCTACCACAAAGGTTTTGTGACCGCTGTGCCACCTGACAATGACTCTGATCCCTCTATATACCAGTTGTACCCGTCGCCATGGACCCAAATAACAAGTCATCCTCACCTCCAATGTGAAACCCAGATTATTCTCTCCATCAAGTCTTATCCCTGGAACCCTCTGAAACCATTACACACATGAAGTTTCCAAGACAATCCACATTTTCCAGTATTGTCTCTGAAAATTTGGAGCAGAGAGGTCCGGTTCCATGTTCGTCACTACATGATGCAGGGGATTCTTCAGGACACGTAGTGCCATCACCATAGGCAAAAGTGTCAGGAGATGTATGAGGGCCAGGAAAAGATATCTTCACCTGGAGAAGACATCACATTCACTTGATGAACCTCATCAGATGCTCTTCAGGGGCGGTCTCAGCAGCAGGGACGGTGTCATCTGGCTGCTCTTCAGGGGCGGTCTCAGCAGCAGGGACGGTCTCATCTGGCTGCTCTTCAGGGGCGGTCTCAGCAGCAGGGATGGTCTCATCTGGCTGCTCTTCAGGGGCGGTCTCAGCAGCAGGGATGGTCTCATCTGGCTGCTCTTCAGGGGCGGTCTCAGCAGCAGGGACGGTCTCATCTGGCTGCTCTTCAGGGGCGGTCTCATCTGGCTGCTCTTCAGGGTGGGTCTCAGCAGCAGGGACGGTGTCATCTGGCTGCTCTTCAGGGGCGGTCTCAACAGCAGGGACGGTGTCATCTGGCTGCTCTTCAGGGGAGGTCTCAGCAGCAGGGACGGTCTCATCTGGCTGCTCTTCAGGGGAGGTCTCAACAGCAGGGACGGTGTCATCTGGCTGCTCTTCAGGGGAGGTCTCAGCAGCAGGGACGGTCTCATCTGGCTGCTCTTCAGGGGAGGTCTCAACAGCAGGGACGGTGTCATCTGGCTGCTCTTCAGGGGCGGTCTCAGCAGATGGAGGCAGTTGTTCAGGGGCAGTCTCTGCCACTTTCCCTTCAGGGGTGGTCTCAGCAGATGGAGGCAGTTGTTCAGGGGCAGTCTCCGCCACTTTCCCTTCAGGGGTGGTCTCAGCAGATGGAGGCAGTTGTTCAGGGGCAGTCTCCGCCACTTTCCCTTCTGGGGTGGTCTCAGCAGATGGAGGCAGTTGTTCAGGGGCAGTCTCCGCCACTTTCCCTTCTGGGGTGGTCTCAGCAGCAGGGACGGTCTCATCTGGCTGCTCTTCAGGGGCGGTCTCAGCAGCAGGGACGGTCTCATCTGGCTGCTCTTCAGGGGTGGTCTCAGCAGATGGAGGCAGTTGTTCAGGGGCAGTCTCCGCCACTTTCCCTTCTGGGGTGGTCTCAGCAGACAGAGGCATGTTCATAGTATTGAGACAGATTCATAGTGGGATTCTGCAGGAATCTGCATAGTTTGTCCGCCAGTTTGTCCAGCTGGTTGGCATCTGCATATTTAAGAAGATTTGCACGTCTAACAAAGTAATGGCGCAGAAACCGCTGCCGGGAACATTTCAGAAGTCTTCGCACAAGACGTAGGAAGCAGGAACCAAAATCAAGCCAAGCCTTAGAGGAAGGGTTACGCTCACACTCCCAAAGGAGAATCATCTGGAAGGAATAGAATTCAGGATATAATTTGTGTACATGGGTAAAATGCAGACGTATGAGGAGTTACACGCACCAAACTGTGGTATAATGAGCATTATACAGGCCCGACTATATGCGGACTCTTACCTGCAGATGTTGCGAGGTTATAACGGGACGGGATCCCGGGCACCACACATCTTCCTTCAGCTGCCGAACCACCCGCAGGCACTTCATGCGGCACCCTCCATCCTCATCTATTCCTTCCAGGAGGAGGCGCTCTGCACGCAGGAATGACAGCTGCCAGTGGTAATTTGTGCGAGCCAGAAGGTCAAAGCCAAAAGACTAAAGGAAAATACAATTTTTTCAGGATACAAAGCGCCAAACATCTGACGAGTTGAAAAGAACATGATATACAGAGAAGATGTAGAGATAATGCTGCACAGTATATAGAAGGGTATTTCAATATCAATAGCAAATTCGAATATTCCGTCTGGGATTACTTGAAGAGACAGATGGATTGGAGCACACTTCATCTACTGAAGATGTCTGCAACAACCTCCATGGCGAGACCCCACAACCACAGAAGGTCTGTCCCTAGTTTTCCAGGATATTAGGAACAACCTCCCTGCGGAGTTCCTTCAAACCTACCTACAAATGATCTGAGATGAATACGCAGCCTGCTCACATCAAATATCTGTGGGATGAAGATTTCTCCATTTTGTTAAATGATAAAAAATGTACTAAAGTTTCTATTTTTTCAAGCTTTAACACTGCTCAGCATTTTATATACACTACTCATGTTGAATGAGGGATATTTGGTCGAAATGCCCTCTAACATTTCACAGGTGAACTCTTCACCAAAGAGTCACCAAACGCCAAAGAGAAGAGCCTTCAGCAGGTGGTCACAGAAAGAGATAGGAGTGTCCTCTAGCTGCATCACACACAACATTGCCGTGTGCTCCGGGCTAATATCACACAACTCCAGGCACATGTAAGTGAGGTGAGAGCACAGACCAGTTAGTGGGATCTGTGTGCTAGATGACCTACAAGAACCTGACCACACGACCAGGCACAGGCGTCATCATCTTGTATGAACCAGGGGGAGCATCTACTCTGGACGAGGGATCAGGGGTCTCAGAGCTGTTACTGATGAAAGTCCATGCACACCGAGCAGAAATGATGGCGGCCAATGATGTTCGAGACATCAAAGAGAGCGCTATAGATCAGCCACTGGTGTCACCAGACAAGCCTTTAGTGGTGGTGACGTTACAGTGTGCACAGGTGTCTACACAAGACAGAGGATCCACACGCCTTACAGCCTTGTCATCTGTTACTGCTGACAACATCATATTATGTGTGAGAGGTAGTCACAGCCCCGCCCCTGTTATGAACATTAAAATAATTATAAAACGACTATGAAAGAGGTAAAGTAAAAAAAATATAAGACCTTTACACAACGCGCTTTGTCCTTCGAGGGCCATCTCTTAAAGAACCGTGGCCATCGAGCCTTTCGAGGCCAACATCCAGGGATCTCCACCACTGGGAGCAGCTCCACCTCCACGGTCTGTGCTGAGGTCTCCACGGTTGCTCTTATGGTGGGACCAATGGACTCCGGGAGGTTTACCCTGTCTGAGGATGAAAAACAACAACATAACGGTAAGCTGCGACTGGCTGATAACAGGGACTAACTCCTCACTGATGGGACTAATGTTTCATTAGTCATGGCTGCCCATGTCATTATGTTTCCATTAATGAAGATGATTTTATTTCTTTTTTAAATATGGCAAAAAAGTATTGTTTTTTTTGTAATTGGATGTCAGTGATTTACAAGCCTTTCTGTCATCAAAAACTTCCTTTAACCTAATAGACATCCACATGGAGATCTTCATCTGACCCCTGGCTACCAGGAAGGATCATTCATACCCCACACACCTGGAAATCAGCACAGGTGTATCTATGAGGCTGGTGACCCGGCTGGGATGGCACGAGCTTTGGGACCACATTGCTGATGTGACTTTCCCTGAAGCCCGGCCTTTATCCGGTGACACATCGGAGGAGATGCCCTTGTTGGCTTCTGTATTATTGACTTGTGTACAGACATCCAGCCAGTTATTGTAGATAATGATGTATGTAAGGAGGACACTATAAGGAGGTCTCTTACCGGTCAGATTACAGGCGGGGATGGCTCTCTGGAGGAGTCCCTGGAGAATGCTGAGGACACGTGCCGGCACTATGTCCCCTTGGATGGAGACGTCGGTGTCATGCCAGTGTGCACTGCTCTTGTGAAACTGCTCAACTTCCAACCATTGGTGAAGCTTCTCAGGCTCCATCACTGGGCTGTGGAGTGGCCCACCGCTGGGTGTGTAGTACCGCCATCTTCTAGAACCCTTCTGCCGAAAACCACTCAGACCCCGTAGAGGGACTGTCACCAAGAGCTGTGACGGAGACAAAACCTGCAATGTATGGGAAACCACAGGGGGTTATACTCTTTATTTCTATAGCATCATCATATTAAAAAGCACTGCACAGATTATTGGGAACAGAGGAGGTGACAGTGCTTGTACAATGGTCACAGGAGCTTACAATCTATGAGGAGGAGGGGACACAGGAGGTGACAGTGCTTGTACATTGATCACATGAGCTTACAATCTATGAGGAGGAGGACACAGGAGGTGACAGTGCTTGTACAATGGTCACATGAGCTTACAATCTATGAGGAGGAGGACACAGGAGGTGACAGTGCTTGTACAATGGTCACATGAGCTTACAATCTATGAGGAGGAGGACACAGGAGGTGACAGTGCTTGTACAATGGTCACATGAGCTTACAATCTATGAGGAGGAGGACACAGGAGGTGACAGTGCTTGTACAATGGTCACAGGAGCTTACAATCTATGAGGAGGAGGAGGACACAGGAGGTGACAGTGCTTGTACAATGGTCACAGGAGCTTACAATCTATGAGGAGGAGGAGGGGACACAGGAGGTGACAGTGCTTGTACAATGGTCACATGAGCTTACAATCTATGAGGAGGAGGAGGACACAGGATGTGGCAGTGCTTGTACAATGGTCACAAGAGCTTACAATCTATGAGGGGGAGGGGACACAGGAGGTGACAGTGCTTGTACAATGGTCACAAGAGCTTACAATCTATGAGGGGGAGGGGACACAGGAGGTGACAGTGCTTGTACAATGTTCACAAGAGCTTACAATCTATGAGGAGGAGGAGACACAGGAGGTGACAGTGCTTGTACAATGGTCACAGGAGCTTACAATCTATGAGGAGGAGGAGACACAGGAGGTGACAGTGCTTGTACAATGGTCACAGGAGCTTACAATCTATGAGAAGGGGACACAGGAGGTGACAGTGCTTGTACAATGGTCACAGGAGCTTACAATCTATGAGAAGGAGGAGACACAGGATGTGACAGTGCTTGTACAATGGTCACAGGAGCTTACAATCTATGACGAGGAGGAGGACACAGGATGTGACAGTGCTTGTACAATGGTCACAGGAGCTTACAATCTATGAGAAGGGGACACAGGAGGTGACAGTGCTTGTACAATGGTCACAGGAGCTTACAATCTATGAGAAGGAGGAGACACAGGATGTGACAGTGCTTGTACAATGGTCACAGGAGCTTACAATCTATGACGAGGAGGAGGACACAGGATGTGACAGTGCTTGTACAATGGTCACAGGAGCTTACAATCTATGAGGAGGAGGACACAGGAGGTGACAGTGCTTGTACAATGGTCACAGGAGCTTACAATCTATGAGGAGGAGGGGACACAGGAGGTGACAGTGCTTGTACAATGGTCACAGGAGCTTAGAATCTATGAGGAGGAGGGGACACAGGAGGTGACAGTGCTTGTACAATGGTCACAAGAGCTTACAATCTATGAGGAGGAGGGGACACAGGAGGTGACAGTGCTTGTACAATGGTCACAGGAGCTTACAATCTATGAGGAGGAGGAGGACACAGGATGTGACAGTGCTTGTACAATGATCACAAGAGCTTACAATCTATGAGGAGGAGGGGACACAGGAGGTGACAGTGCTTGTACAATGGTCACAGGAGCTTACAATCTAGAGGAGGAGGAGACACAGGAGGTGGCAGTGCTTGTACAATGGTCACAGGAGCTTACAATCTATGACGAGGAGGAGGACACAGGATGTGACAGTGCTTGTACAATGGTCACAAGAGCTTACAATCTATGAGGAGGAGGACACAGGAGGTGACAGTGCTTGTACAATGGTCACAGGAGCTTACAATCTATGAGGAGGGGGGACACAGGAGGGGACAGTGCTTGTACAATGGTCACAGGAGCTTACAATCTATGAGGAGGAGGGGACACAGGAGGTGACAGTGCTTGTACAATGGTCACAGGAGCTTACAATCTATGAGGAGGAGGAGGACACAGGATGTGACAGTGCTTGTACAATGATCACAGGAGCTTACACTCTATGATGAGGAGGAGGACACAGGAGGTGACAGTGCTTGTACAATGGTCACAGGAGCTTACAATCTATGAGGAGGATAAGACAGGAGGTGACAGTGCTTGTACAATGGTCACAAGAGCTTACAATCTATGAGGAGGAGGTGACACAGGAGGTGACAGTGCTTGTACAATGGTAAGCAAAGCTTACAATCTATGAGGAGGAGGACACAGGAGGTGACAGTGCCTGTATAATAGTCACAGGAGCTTACAATCTATGAGGAGGAGAGGACACCGGAGGTGACAGTGCTTTTACAATGGTCGCAGGAGCTTACAATCTATGAGGAGGAGGAGGGGACACAGGAGGTACAGTGCTTGTACAATGGTCGCAGGAGCTTACAATCTATGAGGAGGAGGGGACACAGGAGGTGACAGAGCTTGTACAATGGTCTCAGGAGCTTACAATCTATGAGGAGGAGGGGACACAGGAGGTGACAGAGCTTGTACAATGGTCGCAGGAGCTTACAATCTATGAGGAGGAGGACACAGGATGTGACAGTGCTTGTACAATGGTCACAGGATCTTACAATCTATGAAGAGGAGGCCACAGGAGGTGATAGTGCTTGTACAATGGTCACAGGAGCATACAATCTATAAGGAGGAGGAGGACACAGGAGGTAACAGTGCTTGTACAATGGTCACAAGAGCTTACAATCTATGAGGAGGAGGGGACACAGGAGGGGACAGTGCTTGTACAATGGTCACAGGAGCTTACAATCTATGAGAAGGAGGAGGACACAGGAGGTGACAGTGCTTGTACAATGGTCGCAGGAGCTTACAATCTATGAGGAGGAGGGGACACAGGAGGTGACAGAGCTTGTACAATGGTCGCAGGAGCTTACAGTCTATGAGGAGGAGGACACAGGATGTGACAGTGCTTGTACAATGGTCACAGGATCTTACAATCTATGAGGAGGAGGACACAGGAGGTGACAGTGCTTGTACAATGGTCGCAGGAGCTTACAATCTATGAGGAGGAGGGGACACAGGAGGTGACAGAGCTTGTACAATGGTCGCAGGAGCTTACAATCTATGAGAAGGAGGACACAGGAGGTGACAGTGCTTGTACAATGGTCACAGGATCTTACAATCTATGAGGAGGAGGACACAGGAGGTGACAGTGCTTGTACAATGGTCGCAGGATCTTACAATCTATGAGGAGGAGGACACAGGAGGTGACAGTGCTTGTACAATGGTCACAGGAGCTTACAATCTATGAGGAGGGGACACATGAGGTGACAGTGCTTGTACAATGGTCACAGGAGCTTACAATCTATGAGGAGGAGGGGACACAGGAGGTGACAGAGCTTGTACAATGGTCGCAGGAGCTTTCAATCTATGAGGAGGAGGACACAGGATGTGACAGTGCTTGTACAATGGTCGCAGGAGCTTACAATCTATGAGGAGGAGGACACAGGATGTGACAGTGCTTGTACAATGGTCACAGGATCTTACAATCTATGAGGAGGAGGACACAGGAGGTGACAGTGCTTGTACAATGGTTGCAGGAGCTTACAATCTATGAGGAGGAGGGGACACAGGAGGTGACAGAGCTTGTACAATGGTCGCAGGAGCTTACAATCTATGAGGAGGAGGACACAGGATGTGACAGTGCTTGTACAATGGTCACAGGATCTTACAATCTATGAGGAGGAGGAGACAGGAGGTGACAGTGCTTGTACAATGGTCACAGGAGCTTACAATCTATGAGGAGGGGACACATGAGGTGACAGTGCTTGTACAATGGTCACAGGAGCTTACAATCTATGAGGAGGAGGAGGACACAGGAGGTGACAGTGCTTGTACAATGGTCGCAGGAGCTTACAATCTATGAGGAGGAGGGGACACAGGAGGTGACAGAGCTTGTACAATGGTCGCAGGAGCTTACAATCTATGAGGAGGAGGACACAGGAGGTGACAGTGCTTGTACAATGGTCACAGGAGCTTACAATCTATGAGGAGGAGGAGGGGACACAGGAGGTGACAGTGCTTGTACAATGGTCGCAGGAGCTTACAATCTATGAGGAGGAGGGGGCAGGAGGTGACAGTGCTTGTACAATGGTCACAGGAGCTTACAATCTATGAGGAGGAGGAGGACACAGGAGGTGACAGTGCTTGTACAATGGTCGCAGGAGCTTACAATCTATGAGGAGGAGGGGACACAGGAGGTGACAGAGCTTGTACAATGGTCGCAGGAGCTTACAATCTATGAGGAGGAGGACACAGGAGGTGACAGTGCTTGTACAATGGTCACAGGAGCTTACAATCTATGAGGAGGAGGAGGGGACACAGGAGGTGACAGTGCTTGTACAATGGTCGCAGGAGCTTACAATCTATGAGGAGGAGTCTCCTGTGGACTCTGTTCTCATTTTCAAATAGTTAATCTGCCGTGACTCTCCCCACACACGTTTCTACCTCATTGGGATGACATTAAAGGATTGATGACTAATTCCTCCTGCTTGCTATGGTCTCACTTTGAGGTAACTGGTGTACATCTTGATCTTTGCCTGTTGTCTGACTATCCTACCTATTGATTGTGTACTGCATTTGTTGTCTTGGTTCTGGCTTCTATCTGGTTGACCTTGCTTTGGGGTTTGTATTGTTTTGTCTTTGTCTACATGTTTGCTCTTTGGGGCAGAAAATGAACATCAATTTATTGTTACCTACCACTCAGGGTAGGCTGGACAATTAGGTAGGGACAGCTGGGAAGTGGTCAAGTCTCAGGGCCAGTTTTGTCTAGGCCAGTGGTGGAGCCTATGGAGTTGGCACACAGGACAGGCTCCTCCAGCAGGTGAAGCATTCTGGTCTACCGGAGACTGCAGGAAGTGTGAGGTCTAAACGGCAAACAAAAGAAGGTCAAGGGGAAGAGCTATAGGTGTAATATCGTATAATGGCTATTTGACGCATCACTATGACGCATGCGCCTTCTGCTGCCGCCCTCAGAGTCATCTGTGTTCAGACGCCACAAGACGGGACAAGATTTGTGTATTTTGATTTTCTAACTAACCGAATGGCGCATTCAGAGCGAGGAAAAAACTGAGGTTGTTATTGTCATTAAAAGTCACAACGCGTTTCGGGTTCAAACCCTCAACTGCTAAATTAATATATATAGAAATACAGCAAAGATCAGATATGAAGGTAAGTGGAAACACAAATAAATTTATATCAAGGTTAGAATAATGGACGGATTGGATGAGGTTGTGTTATACAGAAGCGTAACTTTACATTGATGGATAAAAAAACGCGTGGAAGTATTTAAAAATAAGTAAATACATAGAGAGAATGGGGCAGATTTAGTTCCCCGGTCCATTCGTGATCCAGCGGCGCTTTCTCTGTGGAGGATTTGGGTCTTCCAGCGATGCACTAAGGTAGTTCCTCCGACGTCCACCAGGTGTCGCTGCTTTGCTGAATTCCATCGGAATGCACTGAAGTTCACCAAACCAGGCCGGGTGCAGGTAAGTGCGTGTCAAGCGACACTTTTGTTTTTTTAAATACAGTGGTTTTTCAGAATCCGTCGGGTTTTCTTACGGCCACTCCCCCCGATTTCCGTCGAGTGCATGCCGGCACCAATGCGTCACAATTTGATCGCATGCACCAAAAACCCGGGGCAATTCAGCGTGCTCCAGGCTCATGGGTGTCTATGGGAGGTAGGAGGATAATTCATAGTAAGGTGATAGCGGGTGCTGCGGATGTATAGTGCACAGCGTGCTCCAGGCTCATGGGTGTCTATGGGAGGTAGGAGGATAATTCATAGTAAGGTGACAGCGGGTGCTGCGGGTGTATAGTGCACAGCGTGCTCCAGGCTCATGGGTGTCTATGGGAGGTAGGAGGATAATTCATAGTAAGGTGACAGCGGGTGCTGCGGGTGTATAGTGCAGAGCGTGCTCCAGGCTCATGGGTGTCTATGGGAGGTAGGAGGATAATTCATAGTAAGGTGACAGCGGGTGCTGCGGGTCTATAGTGCACAGCGTCCTCCAGGCTCATGGGTGTCTATGGGAGGTAGGAGGATAATTCATAGTAAGGTGACAGCGGGTGCTGCGGGTGTATAGTGCACAGCGTGCTCCAGGCTCATGGGTGTCTATGGGAGGTAGGAGAATAATGTCACGTCGGGCGGTGCTGGCGCATGCGCTGTTCTCGTTAGTAGGTTCAGCTGTGTCGGGTCTGAAATCTGGAATGTATCCGTGATGTGTGTGGTATAGTATGAATATTGCTGGGGAATACATTGGGGGTCATTTACTAAGGGCCCGATTCGCGTTTTCCCGACGTGTTACCCGAATATTTCCGTTTTGCACCGATTTTCCCTGTATTGCCCCGGGTTTTTGGCGCACGCGATCGGATTATGGAGCATTGGCGCCGGCATGCACGTGACGGAAATGGGGGGGCGTGGCCGAACGAAAACCCGACGGATTCGGAGAAACCGCCTCATTAAAAATTGGGATACGCACTTACCTTCACCAAGTATAGGATCATGCACTCCGGCAGACTTCAGCGCAGCAGCGACACCTGGTGGACGGCGGAGGAACTGCCTTAGTGAATCGCCGGAAGACCCGAATCCTCCACAGGGAACGCGCCGCTGGATCGCGAATGGACCGGGTAAGTAAATCTGCCCCAATGTGTCCATCAGTAATAGATGGAAATGAATGGATCGGGATGAGTAGAACATAGCGGAGGAGTGTGAGAGGAGACTGCAGGAAGAGAAGGTGAGGACAGGTCATCATTGCAGGTCCTTCTACTGCCCTGGGTCCTGTCACTCCCAATCTCCCCCCCCCCGTCTGTCGATGCTATTGGTGTCCTCGGGTCTGGTGACATCTGTGTTCTCGCTGCCATCAGTAAGCGGTTTAGTTGGTCTTTAGTTTGGACTCTCGGTCTCTAAAAGATTTGCCATCAGTGATCTAGGCCTTAACCCTTCGTAACCTGCTGAATATCGTATTATTGGCGTCTTCCTCCTGCACACATACCCTATACCACACATCCCCCCGTTACCTGTATACAGGGGTGCAGCGAGCGGCGCCCCCTGAGCAGCACCATCCAATGAGCCAGTAAATCCGGCTGCTCCTAATCCAAAGGCCGCAGAGAGAAAGAGAATCCAAAAGTCATAAAGACAGAGAGGAAATGGGGGTCAGTCACTACAGCAACGACACAAAGACCTGAAAGTAAGGATGGAGGATTATAAACCGAGCGCTGACAGGACCTGCTCTACCTTTAGGTTCTCAGGACCTGCTTTCTCCAAAAGAGGGTTTTTTTTTAATAAAAACAAGGGTTCAAAAAGCTAAAATAAAATCAGCTCCTGCCAGAGGGGGGAGGAGCACACCCCAGTATGTCAGTACCAGAGGGGGGAGCACACACCAGTATGTCAGTACCAGAGGGGGGAGCACACACCAGTATGTCAGTACCAGAGGGGGGAGCACACACCAGTATGTCAGTACCAGAGGGAGGAGCACACACCAGTATGTCAGTACCAGAGGGAGGAGCACACACCAGTATGTCAGTACCAGAGGGGGGAGCACACACCAGTATGTCAGTACCAGAGGGGGGAGCACACACCAGTATGTCAGTACCAGAGGGAGGAGCACACCAGTATGTCAGTACCAGAGGGAGGAGCACACACCAGTATGTCAGTACCAGAGGGGGGAGCACACACCAGTATGTCAGTACCAGAGGGGGGAGCACACACCAGTATGTCAGTACCAGAGGGAGGAGCACACACCAGTATGTCAGTACCAGAGGGAGGAGCACACCAGTATGTCAGTACCAGAGGGAGGAGCGCACACCAGTATGTCAGTACCAGAGGGAGGAGCACACACCAGTATGTCAGTACCAGAGGGAGGAGCGCACCAGTATGTCAGTACCAGAGGGAGGAGCGCACCAGTATGTCAGTACCAGAGGGGGGAGCACACACCAGTATGTCAGTACCAGAGGGAGGAGCACACACCAGTATGTCAGTACCAGAGGGGGGAGCACACACCAGTATGTCAGTACCAGAGGGGGGAGCACACACCAGTATGTCAGTACCAGAGGGAGGAGCACACACCAGTATGTCAGTACCAGAGGGAGGAGCACACCAGTATGTCAGTACCAGAGGGAGGAGCGCACACCAGTATGTCAGTACCAGAGGGAGGAGCACACACCAGTATGTCAGTACCAGAGGGAGGAGCGCACCAGTATGTCAGTACCAGAGGGAGGAGCGCACCAGTATGTCAGTACCAGAGGGGGGAGCACACACCAGTATGTCAGTACCAGAGGGAGGAGCACACACCAGTATGTCAGTAACAGAGGGAGGAGCACACACCAGTATGTCAGTACCAGAGGGGGGAGCACACACCAGTATGTCAGTACCAGAGGGGGGAGCACACACCAGTATGTCAGTACCAGAGGGAGGAGCACACACCAGTATGTCAGTACCAGAGGGGGGAGCACACACCAGTATGTCAGTACCAGAGGGGGGAGCACACCCCAGTATGTCGGTACCAGAGGAGGGAGCACACACCAGTATGTCAGTACCAGAGGGGGGAGCACACACCAGTATGTCAGTACCAGAGGGAGGAGCACACACCAGTATGTCAGTACCAGAGGGAGGAGCACACACCAGTATGTCAGTACCAGAGGGAGGAGCACACACCAGTATGTCAGTACCAGAGGGAGGAGCACACACCAGTATGTCAGTACCAGAGGGGGGAGCACACACCAGTATATCAGTACCAGAGGGAGGAGCACACACCAGTATGTCAGTACCAGAGGGAGGAGCGCACACCAGTATGTCAGTACCAGAGGGGGGAGCACACACCAGTATGTCAGTACCAGAGGGGGGAGCGCACACCAGTATGTCAGTACCAGAGGGGGGAGCGCACACCAGTATGTCAGTACCAGAGGGAGGAGCGCACCCCAGTATGTCAGTACCAGAGGGGGGAGCACACACCAGTATGTCAGTACCAGAGGGAGGAGCACACACCAGTATGTCAGTACCAGAGGGAGGAGGACACACCAGTATGTCCGTACCAGAGGGAGGAGCGCACACCAGTATGTCATTACCAGAGGGAGGAGGACACACCAGTATGTCCGTACCAGAGGGAGGAGCGCACACCAGTATGTCATTACCAGAGGGAGGAGCGCACACCAGTATGTCAGTAACAGAGGGAGGAGCACACACCAGTATGTCAGTACCAGAGGGGGGAGCACACACCAGTATGTCAGTACCAGAGGGAGGAGCACACACCAGTATGTCAGTACCAGAGGGAGGAGCACACACCAGTATGTCAGTACCAGAGGGAGGAGCACACACCAGTATGTCAGTACCAGAGGGGGGAGCACACCCCAGTATGTCAGTACCAGAGAAGGGAGCACACCAGTATGTCAGTACCAGAGGGAGGAGCGCACACCAGTATGTCAGTACCAGAGGGGGGAGCACACACCAGTATGTCAGTACCAGAGGGAGGAGCACACACCAGTATGTCAGTACCAGAGGGAGGAGCACACACCAGTATGTCAGTACCAGAGGGGGGAGCACACACCAGTATGTCAGTACCAGAGGGGGGAGCACACACCAGTATGTCAGTACCAGAGGGGGTAGCGCACACCAGTATGTCAGTACCAGAGGGGTGAGCACACACCAGTATGTCCGTACCAGAGGGAGGAGCACACACCAGTATGTCAGTACCAGAGGGAGGAGCACACCCCAGTATGTCAGTACCAGAGAGGGGAGGAGCACACACCAGTATATCAGTACCAGAGGGGGGAGCACAGACTAGCGGGTCAGTGCTTGGTTTACAACCCTTCATCCTGGTGGGAAATGTCCTTTAATGGTTATACACTGTATCAATTAATAGTTCTGTACAGTAGAAAGAATCAATGGGGCCAAGCGTATTCCTCAATACCCTCCATAAGCCTAATCTTTATAAGACCCCGCGGTATCCCGCACGCAGGTCTTCTCTCACCTTCAGGTTGTCGCTGTGGATCCCAGAGTTGGAAATGCTGTGGAACCTGGAGTCCCAGGAGTTTATCTGTGTGGTGAGCGCCAACATGATGTCCTGGACCTCCTCCACCATGCGGGAGACGTTGCGATGACGGGATTCCCCCTGGAGACAGACAGATGTAGATGAGTGTGAGAAGCGCATGTAACACAGGGCCTCCGGTGACGGTAGAGGGCTCTTCTATGCAGGATACATCAATGGCCCAGAGACGGCCCACATACCGGCCTGACCCATGGAGACAGCTCACACACCAGCCTGACCCCTGGAGACAGCTCACACACCATCCTGACCCCTGGAGACAGCTCACACACCAGCCTGACCCCTGGAGACATTTCACACACCAGCCTGACCCCTGGAGACGGCTCACACACCAGCCTGACCCCTGGAGACGGCTCACACACCAGCCTGACCCCTGGAGACGGCTCACACACCAGCCTGACCCCCGGAAACGGCTCACACACCAGCCTGACCCCCGGAGACGGCTCACACACCAGCCTGACCCCCGGAGACGGCTCACACACCAGCCTGACCCCCGGAGACGGCTCACACACCAGCCTGACCCCTGGAGACGGCTCACACACCAGCCTGACCCCTGGAGACGGCTCACACACCAGCCTGACCCCTGGAGACGGCTCACACCCCAGCCTGACCCCTGGAGACGGCTCACACACCAGCCTGATCCCTGGAGACGGCTCACACACCAGCCTGACCCCTGGAGACGGCTCACACACCAGCCTGACCCCTGGAGACGGCTCACACACCAGCCTGACCCCTGGAGACGGCTCACACACCAGCCTGACCCCTGGAGACAGCTCACACACCAGCCTGACCACTGTAGACAGCTCACACACCAGCCTGACCCCTGGAGACAGCTCACACACCAGCCTGACCCCTGGATACAGCTCACACACCAGCCTGACCCCTGGAGACGGCTCACACACCAGCCTGATCCCTGGAGACGGCTCACACACCAGCCTGACCCCTGGAGACGGCTCACACACCAGCCTGACCCCTGGAGACGGCTCACACACCAGCCTGACCCCTGGAGAAGGCTCACACACCAGCGTGACCCCTGGAGAAGGCTCACACACCAGCCTGACCCCCGGAGACAGCTCACACACCAGCCTGACCCCTGGAGACAGCTCACACACCAGCCTGACCCCTGGAGACAGCTCACACACCAGCCTGACCCCTGGAGACGGCTCACACACCAGCCTGACCCCTGGAGACGGCTCACACACCAGCCTGACCCCTGGATAGGAGAGTGGTGGTCAGCAGGTAGGTTGGTGAGGGTATATAAGAGAGTGGTGGTCAGCAGGTAGCTTGGTGGGGTATATAGGAGAGTGGTGGTCAGCTGGTAGCTTGGTGGGGTATATAGGAGAGTGGTGGTCAGCAGGTAACTTGGTGAGGTATATAGGAGAGTGGTGGTCAGCAGGTACCTTGGTTGGGTATATAGGAGAGTGGTGGTCAGGTAGGTTGGTGAGGGTATATAGGAGAGTGATGGTCAGCAGGTAGGTTGGTGAGGGTATATAGGAGAGTGGTGGTCAGCAGGTAGGTTGGTTAGGGTATATAGGAGAGTGGTGGTCAGCAGGTAGCTTGGTGGGGTATATAGGAGAGTGGTTGTCAGCAGGTAGTTTGGTGAGGGTATATAGGAGAGTGGTGGTGAGCAGTTAACTTGGTGAGGTTTATTGGAGAGTGGTGGTCAGCAGGTAGCTTGGTGGTGTATATAGGAGAGTGGTGGTCAGCAGGTAGGTTGGTGAGGGTATATAGGAGAGTGGTGGTGAGCAGGTAGCTTGGTGAGGGTATATAGGAGAGTGGTGGTGAGCAGGTAACTTGGTGGGGTTTATTGGAGAGTGGTGGTCAGCAGGTAGCTTGGTGGGGTATATAGGAGAGTGGTGGTCAGCAGGTAGGTTGGTGAGGGTATATAGGAGAGTGGTGGTGAGCAGGTAGCTTGGTGAGGGTATATAGGAGAGTGGTGGTCAGCAGGTAACTTGGTGGGGTTTATTGGAGAGTGGTGGTGAGCAGGTAGCTTGGTGGGGTATATAGGAGAGTGGTGGTCAGCAGGTAGCTTGGTGCGGTATATAGGAGAGTGGTGGTCAGCAGGTAGCTTGGTGGGGTATATAGGAGAGTGGTGGTCAGCAGGTAGGTCGGTGAGGGTATATAGGATAGTGGTGGTGAGCAGGTAACTTGGTGGGGTATATAGGAGAGTGGTGGTCAGCAGGTAGCTTGGTGCGGTATATAGGAGAGTGGTGGTCAGCAGGTAGCTTGGTGGGGTATATAGGAGAGTGGTGGTCAGCAGGTAACTTGGTGGGGTATATAGGAGAGTGGTGGTCAGCAGGTAACTTGGTGGGGTTTATTGGAGAGTGGTTGTCAAGATTTTACTAGGATATTAGTGATTCTACTGGGCTCTTAATAGACATGGTCTGTAGGGGGCAGTAGAAAGCTTACTTATAGGCGATTGTCCTGGGGCTGTAGTGCACTCAGTGACATTGGAGATAAATGATTAATGAGTCTGGGTTAGTTATGGATCAGTGATGTACAAGGTGATTGCTGAGTGATGAAGGTCAAAGATGTTTTCAGATAGATCTGTGATGGATTGGGAGGATGAAGGACAGGGGACATAATATAGATCAGTGACGGGTGGAGAGTGAAGAGCAGGAGGCAGCAGATAGACCAGGGATGGTTGGTGAGGGTGAAAAGCAGGAGGCAGCAGATAGATCAGGGATGGTTGGAGAGGGTGAAGAGCAGGAGGCAGCAGATAGATCAGGGATGGTTGGAGAGGGAGAAGAGCAGGAGGCAGCAGATAGATCAGGGATGGTTGGAGAGGGTGAAGAGCAGGAGGCAGCAGATAGACCAGGGATGGTTGGAGAGGGTGAAGGGCAGGAGGCAGCAGATAGATCAGGGATGGTTGGAGAGGGTGAAGGGCAGGAGGCAGCAGATAGATCAGGGAAAGTTGGAGAGGGTAAAAAGCAGGAGGCAGCAGATAGACCAGGGATGGTTGGAGAGGGTGAAGAGCAGGAGGCAGCAGATAGATCAGGGATGGTTGGAGAGGGTGAAGGGCAGGAGGCAGCAGATAGACCAGGGATGGTTGGAGAGGGTAAAAAGCAGGAGGCAGCAGATAGACCAGGGATGGTTGGAGAGGGTGAAGGGCAGGAGGCAGCAGATAGACCAGGGATGGTTGGAGAGGGTAAAAAGCAGGAGGCAGCAGATAGACCAGGGATGGTTGGAGAGGGTGAAGGGCAGGAGGCAGCAGATAGATCAGGGATGGTTGGAGAGGGGGCGTAGGGCAGAAGGCAGCAGATAGATCAGGGATGGTTGGAAAGGGTTAAGGGCAGGAGGCAGCAGATAGATCAGGGATGGTTGGAGAGGGTAAAAAGCAGGAGGCAGCAGATAGACCAGGGATGGTTGGAGAGGGTGAAGGGCAGGAGGCAGCAGATAGATCAGGGATGGTTGGAGAGGGGGCGTAGGGCAGAAGGCAGCAGATAGATCAGGGATGGTTGGAAAGGGTTAAGGGCAGGAGGCAGCAGATAGATCAGGGATGGTTGGAAAGGGTGAAGGGCAGGAGGCAGCAGATAGATCAGGGATGGTTGGAGAGGGTGAAGGGCAGAAGGCAGCAGATAGATCAGGGATGGTTGGAGAGGGTGAAGGGCAGGAGGCAGCAGATAGACCAGGGATGGTTGGAGAGGGTGAAAGGCAGGAGGCAGCATATAGATCAGGGATGGTTGGAGAGGATGAAGGGCAGGAGGCAGCAGATAGATCAGGGATGGTTGGAGAGGAAGAAGAGCAGCAGGCAGCAGATAGATCAGGGGTGGTTGGAGAGGGTGAAGAGCAGGAGGCAGCAGGTAGATCAGAGATGGTTGGAGAGGGTGAAGGGCAGGAGGCAGCAGATAGATCAGGGATGGTTGGAGAGGGGGCGAAGGGCAGAAGGCAGCAGATAGATCAGGGATGGTTGGAGAGGGTGAAGAGCAGGAGGCAGCAGGTAGATCAGAGATGGTTGGAGAGGGGGCGAAGGCAGGAGGCAGCAGATAGATCTGGGATGGTTGGAGAGGGTGAAGGGCAGGAGGCAGCAGATAGACCAGGGATGGTTGGAGAGGGTGAAGGGCAGGAGGCAGCAGATAGACCAGGGATGGTTGGAGAGGGTGAAGGGCAGGAGGCAGCAGATAGACCAGGGATGGTTGGAGAGGGTGAAGGGCAGGAGGCAGCAGATAGATCAGGGATGGTTGGAGAGGGTGAAGGGCAGGAGGCAGCAGATAGATCAGGGATGGTTGGAGAGGGAGAAGAGCAGGAGGCAGCAGATAGATCAGGGATGGTTGGAGAGGGTGAAGGGCAGGAGGCAGCAGATAGATCAGGGATGGTTGGAGAGGGTGAAGGGCAGGAGGCAGCAGATAGATCAGGGATGGTTGGAAAGGGTGAAGGGCAGGAGGCAGCAGATAGATCAGGGATGGTTGGAGAGGGTGAAGGGCAGGAGGCAGCACATAGATCAGGGATGGTTGGAGAGGGAGAAGAGCAGGAGGCAGCAGATAGATCAGGAATGGTTGGAGAGGGTGAAGGGCAGGAGGCAGCAGATAGACCAGGGATGGTTGGAGAGGGTGAAGGGCAGGAGGCAGCAGATAGACCAGGGATGGTTGGAGAGGGTGAAGGGCAGAAGGCAGCAGATAGATCAGGGATGGTTGGAGAGGGTGAAGGGCAGGAGGCAGCACATAGATCAGGGATGGTTGGAGAGGGGGCGAAGGGCAGAAGGCAGCAGATAGATCAGGGATGGTTGGAGAGGGTGAAGGGCAGGAGGCAGCAGATAGCTCAGGGATGGTTGGAGAGGGAGAAGAGCAGGAGGCAGCAGATAGATCAGGGATGGTTGGAGAGGGAGAAGAGCAGGAGGCAGCAGATAGATCAGGGATGGTTGGAGAGGGTGAAGGGCAGGATGCAGCAGATAGATCAGGGATGGTTGGAGAGGGTGAAGGGCAGGAGGCAGCAGATAGATCAGGGATGGTTGGAGAGGGTCAAGGGCAGGAGGCAGCAGATAGATCAGGGATGGTTGGAGAGGGTGAAGGGCAGGAGGCAGCAGATAGATCAGGGATGGTTGGAGAGGGTGAAGGGTAGGAGGCAGCAGATAGACCAGGGATGGTTGGAGAGGGTGAAGGGCAGGAGGCAGCAGATAGACCAGGGATGGTTGGAGAGGGTGAAGGGCAGAAGGCAGCAGATAGATCAGGGATGGTTGGAGAGGGTGAAGGGCAGGAGGCAGCACATAGATCAGGGATGGTTGGAGAGGGGGCGAAGGGCAGAAGGCAGCAGATAGATCAGGGATGGTTGGAGAGGGTGAAGGGCAGGAGGCAGCAGATAGATCAGGGATGGTTGGAGAGGGAGAAGAGCAGGAGGCAGCAGATAGATCAGGGATGGTTGGAGAGGGTGAAGGGCAGGAGGCAGCAGATAGATCAGAGATGGTTGGAGAGGGTGAAGGGCAGAAGGCAGCAGATAGATCAGGGATGGTTGGAGAGGGTGAAGGGCAGGAGGCCGCAGATAGACCAGGGATGGTTGGAGAGGGTGAAAGGCAGGAGGCAGCATATAGATCAGGGATGGTTGGAGAGGACGAAGGGCAGGAGGCAGCAGATAGATCAGGGATGGTTGGAGAGGAAGAAGAGCAGCAGGCAGCAGATAGATCAGGGATGGTTGGAGAGGGTGAAGAGCAGGAGGCAGCAGGTAGATCAGAGATGGTTGGAGAGGGTGAACGGCAGGAGGCAGCAGATAGATCAGGGATGGTTGGAGAGGGGGCGAAGGGCAGAAGGCAGCAGATAGATCAGGGATGGTTGGAGAGGGTGAAGGGCAGGAGGCAGCAGATAGATCAGGGATGGTTGGAGAGGGTGAAGGGTAGGAGGCAGCAGATAGATCAGGGATGGTTGGAGAGGGAGAAGAGCAGGAGGCAGCAGATAGATCAGGGATGGTTGGAGAGGGAGAAGAGCAGGAGGCAGCAGATAGATCAGGGATGGTTGGAGAGGGTGAAGGGCAGGATGCAGCAGATAGATCAGGGATGGTTGGAGAGGGTGAAGGGCAGGAGGCAGCAGATAGATCAGGGATGGTTGGAGAGGGTCAAGGGCAGGAGGCAGCAGATAGATCAGGGATGGTTGGAGAGGGTGAAGGGCAGGAGGCAGCAGATAGATCAGGGATGGTTGGAGAGGGTGAAGGGTAGGAGGCAGCAGATAGATCAGGGATGGTTGGAGAGGGTGAAGGGCAGGAGGCAGCAGATAGATCAGGGATGGTTGGAGAGGGTGAAGGGCAGGAGGCAGCACATAGATCAGGGATGGGTGGAGAGGATGAAGGGCAGGAGGCAGCACATAGATCAGGGATGGTTGGAGAGGGTGAAGGGCAGGAGGCAGCACATAGATCAGGGATGGTTGGAGAGGGGGCGAAGGGCAGAAGGCAGCAGATAGATCAGGGATGGTTGGAGAGGGTGAAGGGCAGGAGGCAGCAGATAGATCAGGGATGGTTGGAGAGGGTGAAGGGCAGGAGGCAGCAGATAGACCAGGGATGGTTGGAGAGGGTGAAGGGCAGGAGGCAGCAGATAGACCAGGGATGGTTGGAGAGGGTGAAGGGCAGGAGGCAGCAGATAGACCAGGGATGGTTGGAGAGGGTGAAGGGCAGGAGGCAGCAGATAGATCAGGGATGGTTGGAGAGGGTGAAGGGCAGGAGGCAGCAGATAGATCAGGGATGGTTGGAGAGGGAGAAGAGCAGGAGGCAGCAGATAGATCAGGGATGGTTGGAGAGGGTGAAGGGCAGGAGGCAGCAGATAGATCAGGGATGGTTGGAGAGGGTGAAGGGCAGGAGGCAGCAGATAGATCAGGGATGGTTGGAAAGGGTGAAGGGCAGGAGGCAGCAGATAGATCAGGGATGGTTGGAGAGGGTGAAGGGCAGGAGGCAGCACATAGATCAGGGATGGTTGGAGAGGGAGAAGAGCAGGAGGCAGCAGATAGATCAGGAATGGTTGGAGAGGGTGAAGGGCAGGAGGCAGCAGATAGACCAGGGATGGTTGGAGAGGGTGAAGGGCAGGAGGCAGCAGATAGACCAGGGATGGTTGGAGAGGGTGAAGGGCAGAAGGCAGCAGATAGATCAGGGATGGTTGGAGAGGGTGAAGGGCAGGAGGCAGCACATAGATCAGGGATGGTTGGAGAGGGGGCGAAGGGCAGAAGGCAGCAGATAGATCAGGGATGGTTGGAGAGGGTGAAGGGCAGGAGGCAGCAGATAGATCAGGGATGGTTGGAGAGGGAGAAGAGCAGGAGGCAGCAGATAGATCAGGGATGGTTGGAGAGGGAGAAGAGCAGGAGGCAGCAGATAGATCAGGGATGGTTGGAGAGGGTGAAGGGCAGGATGCAGCAGATAGATCAGGGATGGTTGGAGAGGGTGAAGGGCAGGAGGCAGCAGATAGATCAGGGATGGTTGGAGAGGGTCAAGGGCAGGAGGCAGCAGATAGATCAGGGATGGTTGGAGAGGGTGAAGGGCAGGAGGCAGCAGATAGATCAGGGATGGTTGGAGAGGGTGAAGGGTAGGAGGCAGCAGATAGATCAGGGATGGTTGGAGAGGGTGAAGGGCAGGAGGCAGCAGATAGATCAGGGATGGTTGGAGAGGGTGAAGGGCAGGAGGCAGCACATAGATCAGGGATGGGTGGAGAGGATGAAGGGCAGGAGGCAGCACATAGATCAGGGATGGTTGGAGAGGGTGAAGGGCAGGAGGCAGCACATAGATCAGGGATGGTTGGAGAGGGGGCGAAGGGCAGAAGGCAGCAGATAGATCAGGGATGGTTGGAAAGGGTTAAGGGCAGGAGGCAGCAGATAGATGAGGGATGGTTGGAAAGGGTGAAGGGCAGGAGGCAGCAGATAGATCAGGGATGGTTGGAGAGGGTGAAGGGCAGAAGGCAGCAGATAGATCAGGGATGGTTGGAGAGGGTGAAGGGCAGGAGGCAGCAGATAGACCAGGGATGGTTGGAGAGGGTGAAAGGCAGGAGGCAGCATATAGATCAGGGATGGTTGGAGAGGATGAAGGGCAGGAGGCAGCAGATAGATCAGGGATGGTTGGAGAGGAAGAAGAGCAGCAGGCAGCAGATAGATCAGGGGTGGTTGGAGAGGGTGAAGAGCAGGAGGCAGCAGGTAGATCAGAGATGGTTGGAGAGGGTGAAGGGCAGGAGGCAGCAGATAGATCAGGGATGGTTGGAGAGGGGGCGAAGGGCAGAAGGCAGCAGATAGATCAGGGATGGTTGGAGAGGGTGAAGAGCAGGAGGCAGCAGGTAGATCAGAGATGGTTGGAGAGGGGGCGAAGGCAGGAGGCAGCAGATAGATCAGGGATGGTTGGAGAGGGTGAAGGGCAGGAGGCAGCAGATAGACCAGGGATGGTTGGAGAGGGTGAAGGGCAGGAGGCAGCAGATAGACCAGGGATGGTTGGAGAGGGTGAAGGGCAGGAGGCAGCAGATAGACCAGGGATGGTTGGAGAGGGTGAAGGGCAGGAGGCAGCAGATAGATCAGGGATGGTTGGAGAGGGTGAAGGGCAGGAGGCAGCAGATAGATCAGGGATGGTTGGAGAGGGAGAAGAGCAGGAGGCAGCAGATAGATCAGGGATGGTTGGAGAGGGTGAAGGGCAGGAGGCAGCAGATAGATCAGGGATGGTTGGAGAGGGTGAAGGGCAGGAGGCAGCAGATAGATCAGGGATGGTTGGAAAGGGTGAAGGGCAGGAGGCAGCAGATAGATCAGGGATGGTTGGAGAGGGTGAAGGGCAGGAGGCAGCACATAGATCAGGGATGGTTGGAGAGGGAGAAGAGCAGGAGGCAGCAGATAGATCAGGAATGGTTGGAGAGGGTGAAGGGCAGGAGGCAGCAGATAGACCAGGGATGGTTGGAGAGGGTGAAGGGCAGGAGGCAGCAGATAGACCAGGGATGGTTGGAGAGGGTGAAGGGCAGAAGGCAGCAGATAGATCAGGGATGGTTGGAGAGGGTGAAGGGCAGGAGGCAGCACATAGATCAGGGATGGTTGGAGAGGGGGCGAAGGGCAGAAGGCAGCAGATAGATCAGGGATGGTTGGAGAGGGTGAAGGGCAGGAGGCAGCAGATAGATCAGGGATGGTTGGAGAGGGAGAAGAGCAGGAGGCAGCAGATAGATCAGGGATGGTTGGAGAGGGAGAAGAGCAGGAGGCAGCAGATAGATCAGGGATGGTTGGAGAGGGTGAAGGGCAGGATGCAGCAGATAGATCAGGGATGGTTGGAGAGGGTGAAGGGCAGGAGGCAGCAGATAGATCAGGGATGGTTGGAGAGGGTCAAGGGCAGGAGGCAGCAGATAGATCAGGGATGGTTGGAGAGGGTGAAGGGCAGGAGGCAGCAGATAGATCAGGGATGGTTGGAGAGGGTGAAGGGTAGGAGGCAGCAGATAGACCAGGGATGGTTGGAGAGGGTGAAGGGCAGGAGGCAGCAGATAGACCAGGGATGGTTGGAGAGGGTGAAGGGCAGAAGGCAGCAGATAGATCAGGGATGGTTGGAGAGGGTGAAGGGCAGGAGGCAGCACATAGATCAGGGATGGTTGGAGAGGGGGCGAAGGGCAGAAGGCAGCAGATAGATCAGGGATGGTTGGAGAGGGTGAAGGGCAGGAGGCAGCAGATAGATCAGGGATGGTTGGAGAGGGAGAAGAGCAGGAGGCAGCAGATAGATCAGGGATGGTTGGAGAGGGTGAAGGGCAGGAGGCAGCAGATAGATCAGAGATGGTTGGAGAGGGTGAAGGGCAGAAGGCAGCAGATAGATCAGGGATGGTTGGAGAGGGTGAAGGGCAGGAGGCCGCAGATAGACCAGGGATGGTTGGAGAGGGTGAAAGGCAGGAGGCAGCATATAGATCAGGGATGGTTGGAGAGGACGAAGGGCAGGAGGCAGCAGATAGATCAGGGATGGTTGGAGAGGAAGAAGAGCAGCAGGCAGCAGATAGATCAGGGATGGTTGGAGAGGGTGAAGAGCAGGAGGCAGCAGGTAGATCAGAGATGGTTGGAGAGGGTGAACGGCAGGAGGCAGCAGATAGATCAGGGATGGTTGGAGAGGGGGCGAAGGGCAGAAGGCAGCAGATAGATCAGGGATGGTTGGAGAGGGTGAAGGGCAGGAGGCAGCAGATAGATCAGGGATGGTTGGAGAGGGTGAAGGGTAGGAGGCAGCAGATAGATCAGGGATGGTTGGAGAGGGAGAAGAGCAGGAGGCAGCAGATAGATCAGGGATGGTTGGAGAGGGAGAAGAGCAGGAGGCAGCAGATAGATCAGGGATGGTTGGAGAGGGTGAAGGGCAGGATGCAGCAGATAGATCAGGGATGGTTGGAGAGGGTGAAGGGCAGGAGGCAGCAGATAGATCAGGGATGGTTGGAGAGGGTCAAGGGCAGGAGGCAGCAGATAGATCAGGGATGGTTGGAGAGGGTGAAGGGCAGGAGGCAGCAGATAGATCAGGGATGGTTGGAGAGGGTGAAGGGTAGGAGGCAGCAGATAGATCAGGGATGGTTGGAGAGGGTGAAGGGCAGGAGGCAGCAGATAGATCAGGGATGGTTGGAGAGGGTGAAGGGCAGGAGGCAGCACATAGATCAGGGATGGGTGGAGAGGATGAAGGGCAGGAGGCAGCACATAGATCAGGGATGGTTGGAGAGGGTGAAGGGCAGGAGGCAGCACATAGATCAGGGATGGTTGGAGAGGGGGCGAAGGGCAGAAGGCAGCAGATAGATCAGGGATGGTTGGAGAGGGTGAAGGGCAGGAGGCAGCAGATAGATCAGGGATGGTTGGAGAGGGTGAAGGGCAGGAGGCAGCAGATAGACCAGGGATGGTTGGAGAGGGTGAAGGGCAGGAGGCAGCAGATAGACCAGGGATGGTTGGAGAGGGTGAAGGGCAGGAGGCAGCAGATAGACCAGGGATGGTTGGAGAGGGTGAAGGGCAGGAGGCAGCAGATAGATCAGGGATGGTTGGAGAGGGTGAAGGGCAGGAGGCAGCAGATAGATCAGGGATGGTTGGAGAGGGAGAAGAGCAGGAGGCAGCAGATAGATCAGGGATGGTTGGAGAGGGTGAAGGGCAGGAGGCAGCAGATAGATCAGGGATGGTTGGAGAGGGTGAAGGGCAGGAGGCAGCAGATAGATCAGGGATGGTTGGAAAGGGTGAAGGGCAGGAGGCAGCAGATAGATCAGGGATGGTTGGAGAGGGTGAAGGGCAGGAGGCAGCACATAGATCAGGGATGGTTGGAGAGGGAGAAGAGCAGGAGGCAGCAGATAGATCAGGAATGGTTGGAGAGGGTGAAGGGCAGGAGGCAGCAGATAGACCAGGGATGGTTGGAGAGGGTGAAGGGCAGGAGGCAGCAGATAGACCAGGGATGGTTGGAGAGGGTGAAGGGCAGAAGGCAGCAGATAGATCAGGGATGGTTGGAGAGGGTGAAGGGCAGGAGGCAGCACATAGATCAGGGATGGTTGGAGAGGGGGCGAAGGGCAGAAGGCAGCAGATAGATCAGGGATGGTTGGAGAGGGTGAAGGGCAGGAGGCAGCAGATAGATCAGGGATGGTTGGAGAGGGAGAAGAGCAGGAGGCAGCAGATAGATCAGGGATGGTTGGAGAGGGAGAAGAGCAGGAGGCAGCAGATAGATCAGGGATGGTTGGAGAGGGTGAAGGGCAGGATGCAGCAGATAGATCAGGGATGGTTGGAGAGGGTGAAGGGCAGGAGGCAGCAGATAGATCAGGGATGGTTGGAGAGGGTCAAGGGCAGGAGGCAGCAGATAGATCAGGGATGGTTGGAGAGGGTGAAGGGCAGGAGGCAGCAGATAGATCAGGGATGGTTGGAGAGGGTGAAGGGTAGGAGGCAGCAGATAGATCAGGGATGGTTGGAGAGGGTGAAGGGCAGGAGGCAGCAGATAGATCAGGGATGGTTGGAGAGGGTGAAGGGCAGGAGGCAGCACATAGATCAGGGATGGGTGGAGAGGATGAAGGGCAGGAGGCAGCACATAGATCAGGGATGGTTGGAGAGGGTGAAGGGCAGGAGGCAGCACATAGATCAGGGATGGTTGGAGAGGGGGCGAAGGGCAGAAGGCAGCAGATAGATCAGGGATGGTTGGAAAGGGTTAAGGGCAGGAGGCAGCAGATAGATGAGGGATGGTTGGAAAGGGTGAAGGGCAGGAGGCAGCAGATAGATCAGGGATGGTTGGAAAGGGTGAAGGGCAGGAGGCAGCAGATAGATCAGGGATGGTTGGAGAGGGTGAAGGGCAGGAGGCAGCACATAGATCAGGGATGGTTGGAGAGGGTGAAGGGCAGGAGGCAGCAGATAGATCAGGGATGGTTGGAGAGGGAGAAGAGCAGGAGACATCAGATAGACCAGAGATGGTTGGAGAGGGTGAAAGGCAGGATGCAGCAGATAGATCAGGGATGGTTGGAGAGGGAGAAGAGCAGGAGGCAGCAGATAGATCAGGGATGGGTGGAGAGGGAGAAGAACAGGAGACATCAGATAGACCAGGGATGGTTGGAGAGGGTGAAAGGCAGGATACAGCAGCTAGATCAGGGATGGTTGGAGAGGGAGAAGAGCAGGAGGCAGCAGATAGATCAGGGATGGGTGGAGAGGGAGAAGAACAGGAGACATCAGATAGACCAGGGATGGTTGGAGAGGGTGAAAGGCAGGATACAGCAGATAGATCAGGGATGGTTGGAGAGGGAGAAGAGCAGGAAGCAGCAGATAGATCAGGGATGGTTGGAGAGGGTGAAGGGCAGGAGGCAGCAGATAGACCAGGGATGGTTGGAGAGGGTGAAGGGCAGAAGGCAGCAGATAGATCAGGGATGGTTGGAGAGGGTGAAGGGCAGGAGGCAGCACATAGATCAGGGATGGTTGGAGAGGAGGCGAAGGGCAGAAGGCAGCAGATAGATCAGGGATGGTTGGAGAGGAGGCGAAGGGCAGGAGGCAGCAGATAGATCAGGGATGGTTGGAGAGGGTGAAGGGCAGAAGGCAGCAGATAGATCAGGGATGGTTGGAGAGGGTGAAGGGCAGGAGGCAGCAGATAGATCAGGGATGGTTGGAGAGGGTGAAGGACAGGAGGCAGCAGATAGATCAGGGATGGTTGGAGAGGGTGAAGGGCAGGAGGCAGCACATAGATAAGGGATGGGTGGAGAGGATGAAGGGCAGGAGGCAGCACATAGAACAGGGATGGTTGGAGAGGGTGAAGGGCAGGAGGCAGCACATATATCAGGGATGGTTGGAGAGGGGGCGAAGGGCAGAAGGCAGCAGATAGATCAGGGATGGTTGGAAAGGGTTAAGGGCAGGAGGCAGCAGATAGATCAGGGATGGTTGGAAAGGGTGAAGGGCAGGAGGCAGCAGATAGATCAGGGATGGTTGGAAAGGGTGAAGGGCAGGAGGCAGCAGATAGATCAGGGATGGTTGGAGAGGGTGAAGGGCAGGAGGCAGCAGATAGATCAGGGATGGTTGGAGAGGGTGAAGAGCAGGAGGCAGCAGGTAGATCAGAGATGGTTGGAGAGGGGGCGAAGGGCAGAAGGCAGCAGATAGACCAGGGATGGTTGGAGAGGGAGAAGAGCAGGAAGCAGCAGATAGACCAGGGATGGTTGGAAAGGGTGAAGGGCAGGAGGCAACAGATAGATCAGGGATGGGTGGAGAGGGTGAAGGGCAGGAGGCAGCAGATAGATCAGGGATGGTTGGAGAGGGTGAAGGGCAGGAGGCAGCAGATAGATCAGTGATGGTTGGAGAGGGAGAAGAGCAGGAGGCAGCAGATAGATCAGGGATTGTTGGAGAGGGTGAAGGGCAGGAGGCAGCAGATAGACCAGGGATGGTTGGAGAGGGTGAAGGGCAGGAGGCAGCAGATAGACCAGGGATGGTTGGAGAGGGTGAAGGGCAGAAGGCAGCAGATAGATCAGGGATGGTTGGAGAGGGTGAAGGGCAGGAGGCAGCACATAGATCAGGGATGGTTGGAGAGGGGGCGAAGGGCAGAAGGCAGCAGATAGATCAGGGATGGTTGGAGAGGGTGAAGGGCAGGAGGCAGCAGATAGATCAGGGATGGTTGGAGAGGGAGAAGAGCAGGAGGCAGCAGATAGATCAGGGATGGTTGGAGAGGGAGAAGAGCAGGAGGCAGCAGATAGATCAGGGATGGTTGGAGAGGGTGAAGGGCAGGATGCAGCAGATAGATCAGGGATGGTTGGAGAGGGTGAAGGGCAGGAGGCAGCAGATAGATCAGGGATGGTTGGAGAGGGTCAAGGGCAGGAGGCAGCAGATAGATCAGGGATGGTTGGAGAGGGTGAAGGGCAGGAGGCAGCAGATAGATCAGGGATGGTTGGAGAGGGTGAAGGGCAGGAGGCAGCACATAGATCAGGGATGGTTGGAGAGGGTGAAGGACAGGAGGCAGCAGATAGATCAGGGATGGTTGGAGAGGGTGAAGGGCAGGAGGCAGCACATAGATCAGGGATGGGTGGAGAGGATGAAGGGCAGGAGGCAGCACATAGATCAGGGATGGTTGGAGAGGGTGAAGGGCAGGAGGCAGCACATATATCAGGGATGGTTGGAGAGGGGGCGAAGGGCAGAAGGCAGCAGATAGATCAGGGATGGTTGGAAAGGGTTAAGGGCAGGAGGCAGCAGATAGATCAGGGATGGTTGGAAAGGGTGAAGGGCAGGAGGCAGCAGATAGATCAGGGATGGTTGGAAAGGGTGAAGGGCAGGAGGCAGCAGATAGATCAGGGATGGTTGGAGAGGGTGAAGGGCAGGAGGCAGCAGATAGATCAGGGATGGTTGGAGAGGGTGAAAGGCAGGAGGCAGCACATAGATCAGGGATGGTTGGAGAGGGTGAAGGGCAGGAGGCAGCACATAGATCAGGGATGGGTGGAGAGGATGAAGGGCAGGAGGCAGCACATAGATCAGGGATGGTTGGAGAGGGTGAAGGGCAGGAGGCAGCACATAGATCAGGGATGGTTGGAGAGGGTGAAGGGCAGAAGGCAGCAGATAGATCAGGGATGGTTGGAGAGGGTGAAGGGCAGGAGGCAGCAGATAGATCAGGGATGGTTGGAGAGGGTGAAGGGCAGGAGGCAGCACATACATCAGGGATGGGTGGAGAGGATGAAGGGCAGGAGGCAGCACACAGATCAGGGATGGTTGGAGAGGGTGAAGGGCAGGAGGCAGCACATAGATCAGGGATGGTTGGAGAGGGGGCGAAGGGCAGAAGGCAGCAGATAGATCAGGGATGGTTGGAGAGGGTGAAGGGCAGGAGGCAGCACATACATCAGGGATGGGTGGAGAGGATGAAGGGCAGGAGGCAGCACACAGATCAGGGATGGTTGGAGAGGGTGAAGGGCAGGAGGCAGCAGATAGATCAGAGATGGTTGGAGAGGGTGAAGGGCAGAAGGCAGCAGATAGATCAGGGATGGTTGGAGAGGGTGAAGGGCAGGAGGCAGCAGATAGACCAGGGATGGTTGGAGAGGGTGAAAGGCAGGAGGCAGCATATAGATCAGGGATGGTTGGAGAGGATGAAGGGCAGGAGGCAGCAGATAGATCAGGGATGGTTGGAGAGGAAGAAGAGCAGCAGGCAGCAGATAGATCAGGGGTGGTTGGAGAGGGTGAAGAGCAGGAGGCAGCAGGTAGATCAGAGATGGTTGGAGAGGGTGAAGGGCAGGAGGCAGCAGATAGATCAGGGATGGTTGGAGAGGGGGCGAAGGGCAGAAGGCAGCAGATAGATCAGGGATGGTTGGAGAGGGTGAAGGGCAGGAGGCAGCAGATAGATCAGGGATGGTTGGAGAGGGTGAAGGGCAGGAGGCAGCAGATAGATCAGGAATAGTTGGAGAGGGTGAAGGGCAGAAGGCAGCAGATAGACCAGGGATGGTTGGAGAGGGTGAAGGGCAGGAGGCAGCAGATAGACCAGGGATGGTTGGAGAGGGTGAAGGGCAGAAGGCAGCAGATAGATCAGGGATGGTTGGAGAGGGTGAAAGGCAGGAGGCAGTACATAGATCAGGGATGGTTGGAGAGGGGGCGAAGGGCAGAAGGCAGCAGATAGATCAGGGATGGTTGGAGAGGGTGAAGGGCAGAAGGCAGCATATAGATCAGGAATGGTTGGAGAGGGTGAAGGGCAGGATGCAGCAGATAGATCAGGGATGGTTGGAGAGGGTGAAGGGCAGGAGGCAGCAGATAGATCAGGGATGGTTGGAAAGGGTGAAGAGCAGGAGGCAGCATATAAATCAGGGATGGTTGAAGAGGGAGAAGAGCAGGAGGCGGCAGATAGATCAGGGATGGGTGGAGAGGGAGAAGAGCAGGAGACATCAGATAGACCAGGGATGGTTGGAGAGGGTGAAAGGCAGGATACAGCAGATAGATCAGGGATGGGTGGAGAGGGAGAAGAGCAGGAGACATCAGATAGACCAGGGATGGTTGGAGAGGGTGAAAGGCAGGATACAGCAGATAGATCAGCGATGGTTGGAGAGGGAGAAGAGCAGGAAGCAGCAGATAGATCAGGGATGGTTGGAGAGGGGGCAAAGGGCAGATGGCAGCAGATAGATCAGGGATCGTTGGAGAGGGTGAAGGCCAGGAGGCACCAGATAGATCAGAGATGGTTGGAGAGGGTGAAGGGCAGGAGGCAGCAGATAGACCAGGGATGGTTGGAGAGGGTGAAAGGCAGAAGGCAGCATATAGATCAGGGATGGTTGGAGAGGACGAAGGGCAGGAGGCAGCAGATAGATCAGGGATGGTTGGAGAGGGTGAAGGGCAGGAGGCAGCAGATAGACCAGGGATGGTTGGAGAGGGTGAAAGGCAGAAGGCAGCATATAGATCAGGGATGGTTGGAGAGGACGAAGGGCAGGAGGCAGCAGATAGATCAGGGATGGTTGGAGAGGAAGAAGAGCAGCAGGCAGCAGATAGATCAGGGATGGTTGGAGAGGGTGAAGAGCAGGAGGCAGCAGGTAGATCAGAGATGGTTGGAGAGGGGGCGAAGGCAGGAGGCAGCAGATAGATCAGGGATGGTTGGAGAGGGTGAAGGGCAGGAGGCAGCAGATAGACCAGGGATGGTTGGAGAGGGTGAAGGGCAGGAGGCAGCAGATAGACCAGGGATGGTTGGAGAGGGTGAAGGGCAGGAGGCAGCAGATAGACCAGGGATGGTTGGAGAGGGTGAAGGGCAGGAGGCAGCAGATAGATCAGGGATGGTTGGAGAGGGTGAAGGGCAGGAGGCAGCAGATAGATCAGGGATGGTTGGAGAGGGAGAAGAGCAGGAGGCAGCAGATAGATCAGGGATGGTTGGAGAGGGTGAAGGGCAGGAGGCAGCAGATAGATCAGGGATGGTTGGAGAGGGTGAAGGGCAGGAGGCAGCAGATAGATCAGGGATGGTTGGAAAGGGTGAAGGGCAGGAGGCAGCAGATAGATCAGGGATGGTTGGAGAGGGTGAAGGGCAGGAGGCAGCACATAGATCAGGGATGGTTGGAGAGGGAGAAGAGCAGGAGGCAGCAGATAGATCAGGAATGGTTGGAGAGGGTGAAGGGCAGGAGGCAGCAGATAGACCAGGGATGGTTGGAGAGGGTGAAGGGCAGGAGGCAGCAGATAGACCAGGGATGGTTGGAGAGGGTGAAGGGCAGAAGGCAGCAGATAGATCAGGGATGGTTGGAGAGGGTGAAGGGCAGGAGGCAGCAGATAGATCAGGGATGGTTGGAGAGGGAGAAGAGCAGGAGGCAGCAGATAGATCAGGGATGGTTGGAGAGGGAGAAGAGCAGGAGGCAGCAGATAGATCAGGGATGGTTGGAGAGGGTGAAGGGCAGGATGCAGCAGATAGATCAGGGATGGTTGGAGAGGGTGAAGGGCAGGAGGCAGCTGATAGATCAGGGATGGTTGGAGAGGGTCAAGGGCAGAAGGCAGCAGATAGATCAGGGATGGTTGGAGAGGGTGAAGGGCAGGAGGCAGCAGATAGATCAGGGATGGTTGGAGAGGGAGAAGGGTAGGAGGCAGCAGATAGATCAGGGATGGTTGGAGAGGGTGAAGGGCAGGAGGCAGCAGATAGATCAGGGATGGTTGGAGAGGGTGAAGGGCAGGAGGCAGCACATAGATCAGGGATGGGTGGAGAGGATGAAGGGCAGGAGGCAGCACATAGATCAGGGATGGTTGGAGAGGGTGAAGGGCAGGAGGCAGCACATAGATCAGGGATTGTTGGAGAGGGTGAAGGGCAGGAGGCAGCAGATAGATCAGGGATGGTTGGAGAGGGTGAAGGGCAGGAGGCAGCACATAGATAAGGGATGGGTGGAGAGGATGAAGGGCAGGAGGCAGCACATAGAACAGGGATGGTTGGAGAGGGTGAAGGGCAGGAGGCAGCACATATATCAGGGATGGTTGGAGAGGGAGAAGAGCAGGAGGCAGCAGATAGATCAGGGATGGGTGGAGAGGGTGAAGGGCAGGAGGCAGCAGATAGATCAGGGATGGTTGGAGAGGGAGAAGGGTAGGAGGCAGCAGATAGATCAGGGATGGTTGGAGAGGGTGAAGGGCAGGAGGCAGCAGATAGATCAGGGATGGTTGGAGAGGGTGAAGGGCAGGAGGCAGCACATAGATCAGGGATGGGTGGAGAGGATGAAGGGCAGGAGGCAGCACATAGATCAGGGATGGTTGGAGAGGGTGAAGGGCAGGAGGCAGCACATAGATCAGGGATGGTTGGAGAGGGGGCGAAGGGCAGAAGGCAGCAGATAGATCAGGGATGGTTGGAAAGGGTTAAGGGCAGGAGGCAGCAGATAGATGAGGGATGGTTGGAAAGGGTGAAGGGCAGGAGGCAGCAGATAGATCAGGGATGGTTGGAGAGGGGGCGAAGGGCAGAAGGCAGCAGATAGATCAGGGATGGTTGGAAAGGGTTAAGGGCAGGAGGCAGCAGATAGATGAGGGATGGTTGGAAAGGGTGAAGGGCAGGAGGCAGCAGATAGATCAGGGATGGTTGGAAAGGGTGAAGGGCAGGAGGCAGCAGATAGATCAGGGATGGTTGGAGAGGGTGAAGGGCAGGAGGCAGCACATAGATCAGGGATGGTTGGAGAGGGTGAAGGGCAGGAGGCAGCAGATAGATCAGGGATGGTTGGAGAGGGAGAAGAGCAGGAGACATCAGATAGACCAGAGATGGTTGGAGAGGGTGAAAGGCAGGATGCAGCAGATAGATCAGGGATGGTTGGAGAGGGAGAAGAGCAGGAGGCAGCAGATAGATCAGGGATGGGTGGAGAGGGAGAAGAACAGGAGACATCAGATAGACCAGGGATGGTTGGAGAGGGTGAAAGGCAGGATACAGCAGCTAGATCAGGGATGGTTGGAGAGGGAGAAGAGCAGGAGGCAGCAGATAGATCAGGGATGGGTGGAGAGGGAGAAGAACAGGAGACATCAGATAGACCAGGGATGGTTGGAGAGGGTGAAAGGCAGGATACAGCAGATAGATCAGGGATGGTTGGAGAGGGAGAAGAGCAGGAAGCAGCAGATAGATCAGGGATGGTTGGAGAGGAGGCGAAGGGCAGAAGGCAGCAGATAGATCAGGGATGGTTGGAGAGGAGGCGAAGGGCAGGAGGCAGCAGATAGATCAGGGATGGTTGGAGAGGGTGAAGGGCAGAAGGCAGCAGATAGATCAGGGATGGTTGGAGAGGTTGAAGGGCAGGAGGCAGCACATAGATCAGGGATGGTTGGAGAGGGTGAAGGACAGGAGGCAGCAGATAGATCAGGGATGGTTGGAGAGGGTGAAGGGCAGGAGGCAGCACATAGATAAGGGATGGGTGGAGAGGATGAAGGGCAGGAGGCAGCACATAGAACAGGGATGGTTGGAGAGGGTGAAGGGCAGGAGGCAGCACATATATCAGGGATGGTTGGAGAGGGGGCGAAGGGCAGAAGGCAGCAGATAGATCAGGGATGGTTGGAAAGGGTTAAGGGCAGGAGGCAGCAGATAGATCAGGGATGGTTGGAGAGGGTGAAGGGCAGGAGGCAGCAGATAGACCAGGGATGGTTGGAGAGGGTGAAGGGCAGGAGGCAGCAGATAGATCAGGGATGGTTGGAGAGGGTGAAGGGCAGGAGGCAGCAGATAGATCAGGGATGGTTGGAGAGGGAGAAGAGCAGGAGGCAGCAGATAGATCAGGGATGGTTGGAGAGGGTGAAGGGCAGGAGGCAGCAGATAGATCAGGGATGGTTGGAGAGGGTGAAGGGCAGGAGGCAGCAGATAGATCAGGGATGGTTGGAAAGGGTGAAGGGCAGGAGGCAGCAGATAGATCAGGGATGGTTGGAGAGGGTGAAGGGCAGGAGGCAGCACATAGATCAGGGATGGTTGGAGAGGGAGAAGAGCAGGAGGCAGCAGATAGATCAGGAATGGTTGGAGAGGGTGAAGGGCAGGAGGCAGCAGATAGACCAGGGATGGTTGGAGAGGGTGAAGGGCAGGAGGCAGCAGATAGACCAGGGATGGTTGGAGAGGGTGAAGGGCAGAAGGCAGCAGATAGATCAGGGATGGTTGGAGAGGGTGAAGGGCAGGAGGCAGCAGATAGATCAGGGATGGTTGGAGAGGGAGAAGAGCAGGAGGCAGCAGATAGATCAGGGATGGTTGGAGAGGGAGAAGAGCAGGAGGCAGCAGATAGATCAGGGATGGTTGGAGAGGGTGAAGGGCAGGATGCAGCAGATAGATCAGGGATGGTTGGAGAGGGTGAAGGGCAGGAGGCAGCTGATAGATCAGGGATGGTTGGAGAGGGTCAAGGGCAGAAGGCAGCAGATAGATCAGGGATGGTTGGAGAGGGTGAAGGGCAGGAGGCAGCAGATAGATCAGGGATGGTTGGAGAGGGAGAAGGGTAGGAGGCAGCAGATAGATCAGGGATGGTTGGAGAGGGTGAAGGGCAGGAGGCAGCAGATAGATCAGGGATGGTTGGAGAGGGTGAAGGGCAGGAGGCAGCACATAGATCAGGGATGGGTGGAGAGGATGAAGGGCAGGAGGCAGCACATAGATCAGGGATGGTTGGAGAGGGTGAAGGGCAGGAGGCAGCACATAGATCAGGGATTGTTGGAGAGGGTGAAGGGCAGGAGGCAGCAGATAGATCAGGGATGGTTGGAGAGGGTGAAGGGCAGGAGGCAGCACATAGATAAGGGATGGGTGGAGAGGATGAAGGGCAGGAGGCAGCACATAGAACAGGGATGGTTGGAGAGGGTGAAGGGCAGGAGGCAGCACATATATCAGGGATGGTTGGAGAGGGAGAAGAGCAGGAGGCAGCAGATAGATCAGGGATGGGTGGAGAGGGTGAAGGGCAGGAGGCAGCAGATAGATCAGGGATGGTTGGAGAGGGAGAAGGGTAGGAGGCAGCAGATAGATCAGGGATGGTTGGAGAGGGTGAAGGGCAGGAGGCAGCAGATAGATCAGGGATGGTTGGAGAGGGTGAAGGGCAGGAGGCAGCACATAGATCAGGGATGGGTGGAGAGGATGAAGGGCAGGAGGCAGCACATAGATCAGGGATGGTTGGAGAGGGTGAAGGGCAGGAGGCAGCACATAGATCAGGGATGGTTGGAGAGGGGGCGAAGGGCAGAAGGCAGCAGATAGATCAGGGATGGTTGGAAAGGGTTAAGGGCAGGAGGCAGCAGATAGATGAGGGATGGTTGGAAAGGGTGAAGGGCAGGAGGCAGCAGATAGATCAGGGATGGTTGGAGAGGGGGCGAAGGGCAGAAGGCAGCAGATAGATCAGGGATGGTTGGAAAGGGTTAAGGGCAGGAGGCAGCAGATAGATGAGGGATGGTTGGAAAGGGTGAAGGGCAGGAGGCAGCAGATAGATCAGGGATGGTTGGAAAGGGTGAAGGGCAGGAGGCAGCAGATAGATCAGGGATGGTTGGAGAGGGTGAAGGGCAGGAGGCAGCACATAGATCAGGGATGGTTGGAGAGGGTGAAGGGCAGGAGGCAGCAGATAGATCAGGGATGGTTGGAGAGGGAGAAGAGCAGGAGACATCAGATAGACCAGAGATGGTTGGAGAGGGTGAAAGGCAGGATGCAGCAGATAGATCAGGGATGGTTGGAGAGGGAGAAGAGCAGGAGGCAGCAGATAGATCAGGGATGGGTGGAGAGGGAGAAGAACAGGAGACATCAGATAGACCAGGGATGGTTGGAGAGGGTGAAAGGCAGGATACAGCAGCTAGATCAGGGATGGTTGGAGAGGGAGAAGAGCAGGAGGCAGCAGATAGATCAGGGATGGGTGGAGAGGGAGAAGAACAGGAGACATCAGATAGACCAGGGATGGTTGGAGAGGGTGAAAGGCAGGATACAGCAGATAGATCAGGGATGGTTGGAGAGGGAGAAGAGCAGGAAGCAGCAGATAGATCAGGGATGGTTGGAGAGGAGGCGAAGGGCAGAAGGCAGCAGATAGATCAGGGATGGTTGGAGAGGAGGCGAAGGGCAGGAGGCAGCAGATAGATCAGGGATGGTTGGAGAGGGTGAAGGGCAGAAGGCAGCAGATAGATCAGGGATGGTTGGAGAGGTTGAAGGGCAGGAGGCAGCACATAGATCAGGGATGGTTGGAGAGGGTGAAGGACAGGAGGCAGCAGATAGATCAGGGATGGTTGGAGAGGGTGAAGGGCAGGAGGCAGCACATAGATAAGGGATGGGTGGAGAGGATGAAGGGCAGGAGGCAGCACATAGAACAGGGATGGTTGGAGAGGGTGAAGGGCAGGAGGCAGCACATATATCAGGGATGGTTGGAGAGGGGGCGAAGGGCAGAAGGCAGCAGATAGATCAGGGATGGTTGGAAAGGGTTAAGGGCAGGAGGCAGCAGATAGATCAGGGATGGTTGGAGAGGGTGAAGGGCAGGAGGCAGCAGATAGATCAGGGATGGTTGGAAAGGGTGAAGGGCAGGAGGCAGCAGATAGATCAGGGATGGTTGGAAAGGGTGAAGGGCAGGAGGCAGCAGATAGATCAGGGATGGTTGGAGAGGGTGAAGGGCAGGAGGCAGCAGATAGATCAGGGATGGTTGGAGAGGGTGAAAGGCAGGAGGCAGCACATAGATCAGGGATGGTTGGAGAGGGAGAAGAGCAGGAGGAAGCAGATAGATCAGGGATGGGTGGAGAGGGAGAAGAGCAGGAGACATCAGATAGACCAGGGATGGTTGGAGAGGGTGAACGGCAGGATACAGCAGATAGATCAGGGATGGTTGGAGAGGGAGAAGAGCAGGAAGCAGCAGATAGATCAGGGATGGTTGGAGAGGGGGCAAAGGGCAGAAGGCAGCAGATAGATCAGGGATGGTTGGAGAGGGTGAAGGGCAGGAGGCAGCAGATAGATCAGAGATGGTTGGAGAGGGTGAAGGGCAGAAGGCAGCAGATAGATCAGGGATGGTTGGAGAGGGTGAAGGGCAGGAGGCCGCAGATAGACCAGGGATGGTTGGAGAGGGTGAAAGGCAGGAGGCAGCATATAGATCAGGGATGGTTGGAGAGGACGAAGGGCAGGAGGCAGCAGATAGATCAGGGATGGTTGGAGAGGAAGAAGAGCAGCAGGCAGCAGATAGATCAGGGATGGTTGGAGAGGGTGAAGAGCAGGAGGCAGCAGGTAGATCAGAGATGGTTGGAGAGGGTGAACGGCAGGAGGCAGCAGATAGATCAGGGATAATTGGAGAGGGGGCGAAGGGCAGAAGGCAGCAGATAGATCAGGGATGGTTGGAGAGGGTGAAGGGCAGGAGGCAGCAGATAGATCAGGGATGGTTGGAGAGGGTGAAGGGCAGGAGGCAGCAGATAGATCAGGAATGGTTGGAGAGGGTGAAGGGCAGGAGGCAGCAGATAGACCAGGGATGGTTGGAGAGGGTGAAGGGCAGGAGGCAGCAGATAGACCAGGGATGGTTGGAGAGGGTGAAGGGTTGAAGGCAGCAGATAGATCAGGGATGGTTGGAGAGGGTGAAGGGCAGGAGGCAGTACATAGATCAGGGATGGTTGGAGAGGGGGCGAAGGGCAGGAGGCAGCAGATAGATCAGGGATGGTTGGAGAGGGTGAAGGGCAGGAGGCAGCAGATAGATCAGGGATGGTTGGAGAGGGAGAAGGGTAGGAGGCAGCAGATAGATCAGGGATGGTTGGAGAGGGTGAAGGGTAGGAGGCAGCAGATAGATCAGGGATGGTTGGAGAGGGTGAAGGGCAGGAGGCAGCACATAGATCAGGGATGGGTGGAGAGGATGAAGGGCAGGAGGCAGCACATAGATCAGGGATGGTTGGAGAGGGTGAAGGGCAGGAGGCAGCACATAGATCAGGGATGGTTGGAGAGGGGGCGAAGGGCAGAAGGCAGCAGATAGATCAGGGATGGTTGGAGAGGGTGAAGGGCAGGAGGCAGCAGATAGATCAGGGATGGTTGGAAAGGGTGAAGGGCAGGAGGCAGCAGATAGATCAGGGATGGTTGGAGAGGGTGAAGGGCAGGAGGCAGCAGATAGAACAGGGATGGTTGGAGAGGGTGAAGGGCAGGAGGCAGCACATAGATCAGGGATGGTTGGAGAGGGTGAAGGGCAGGAGGCAGCAGATAGATCAGGGATGGTTGGAGAGGGAGAAGAGCAGGAGACATCAGATAGACCAGAGATGGTTGGAGAGGGTGAAAGGCAGGATGCAGCAGATAGATCAGGGATGGTTGGAGAGGGAGAAGAGCAGGAGGCAGCAGATAGATCAGGGATGGGTGGAGAGGGAGAAGAACAGGAGACATCAGATAGACCAGGGATGGTTGGAGAGGGTGAAAGGCAGGATACAGCAGCTAGATCAGGGATGGTTGGAGAGGGAGAAGAGCAGGAGGCAGCAGATAGATCAGGGATGGGTGGAGAGGGAGAAGAACAGGAGACATCAGATAGACCAGGGATGGTTGGAGAGGGTGAAAGGCAGGATACAGCAGATAGATCAGGGATGGTTGGAGAGGGAGAAGAGCAGGAAGCAGCAGATAGATCAGGGATGGTTGGAGAGGGTGAAGGGCAGGAGGCAGCAGATAGACCAGGGATGGTTGGAGAGGGTGAAGGGCAGAAGGCAGCAGATAGATCAGGGATGGTTGGAGAGGGTGAAGGGCAGGAGGCAGCACATAGATCAGGGATGGTTGGAGAGGAGGCGAAGGGCAGAAGGCAGCAGATAGATCAGGGATGGTTGGAGAGGAGGCGAAGGGCAGGAGGCAGCAGATAGATCAGGGATGGTTGGAGAGGGTGAAGGGCAGAAGGCAGCAGATAGATCAGGGATGGTTGGAGAGGGTGAAGGGCAGGAGGCAGCACATAGATCAGGGATGGTTGGAGAGGGTGAAGGACAGGAGGCAGCAGATAGATCAGGGATGGTTGGAGAGGGTGAAGGGCAGGAGGCAGCACATAGATAAGGGATGGGTGGAGAGGATGAAGGGCAGGAGGCAGCACATAGAACAGGGATGGTTGGAGAGGGTGAAGGGCAGGAGGCAGCACATATATCAGGGATGGTTGGAGAGGGGGCGAAGGGCAGAAGGCAGCAGATAGATCAGGGATGGTTGGAAAGGGTTAAGGGCAGGAGGCAGCAGATAGATCAGGGATGGTTGGAAAGGGTGAAGGGCAGGAGGCAGCAGATAGATCAGGGATGGTTGGAAAGGGTGAAGGGCAGGAGGCAGCAGATAGATCAGGGATGGTTGGAGAGGGTGAAGGGCAGGAGGCAGCAGATAGATCAGGGATGGTTGGAGAGGGTGAAGAGCAGGAGGCAGCAGGTAGATCAGAGATGGTTGGAGAGGGGGCGAAGGGCAGAAGGCAGCAGATAGATCAGGGATGGTTGGAGAGGGAGAAGAGCAGGAAGCAGCAGATAGATCAGGGATGGTTGGAGAGGGGGCAAAGGGCAGATGGCAGCAGATAGATCAGGGATGGTTGGAGAGGGAGAAGAGCAGGAAGCAGCAGATAGACCAGGGATGGTTGGAAAGGGTGAAGGGCAGGAGGCAGCAGATAGATCAGGGATGGGTGGAGAGGGTGAAGGGCAGGAGGCAGCACATAGATCATGGATGGTTGGAGAGGGTGAAGGGCAGGAGGCAGCAGATAGATCAGTGATGGTTGGAGAGGGAGAAGAGCAGGAGGCAGCAGATAGATCAGGGATTGTTGGAGAGGGTGAAGGGCAGGAGGCAGCAGATAGACCAGGGATGGTTGGAGAGGGTGAAGGGCAGGAGGCAGCAGATAGACCAGGGATGGTTGGAGAGGGTGAAGGGAAGGAGGCAGCAGATAGACCAGGGATGGTTGGAGAGGGTGAAGGGCAGGAGGCAGCAGATAGATCAGGGATGGTTGGAGAGGGTGAAGAGCAGGAGGCAGCAGATAGATCAGGGATGGTTGGAGAGGGTGAAGGGCAGGAGGCAGCAGATAGATCAGGAATGGTTGGAGAGGGTGAAGGGCAGGAGGCAGCAGATAGATCAGGGATGGTTGGAGAGGGTGAAGGGCAGGAGGCAGCACATAGATCAGGGATGGTTGGAGAGGGTGAAGGGCAGGAGGCAGCAGATAGATCAGGGATGGTTGGAGAGGGTGAAGGGCAGGAGGCAGCAGATAGATCAGGAATAGTTGGAGAGGGTGAAGGGCAGAAGGCAGCACATAGACCAGGGATGGTTGGAGAGGGTGAAGGGCAGGAGGCAGCAGATAGACCAGGGATGGTTGGAGAGGGTGAAGGGCAGAAGGCAGCAGATAGATCAGGGATGGTTGGAGAGGGTGAAAGGCAGGAGGCAGTACATAGTTCAGGGATGGTTGGAGAGGGGGCGAAGGGCAGAAGGCAGCATATAGATCAGGGATGGTTGGAGAGGGTGAAGGGCAGAAGGCAGCATATAGATCAGGGATGGTTGGAGAGGGTGAAGGGCAGGATGCAGCAGATAGATCAGGGATGGTTGGAGAGGGTGAAGGGCAGGAGGCAGCAGATAGATCAGGGATGGTTGGAAAGGGTGAAGAGCAGGAGGCAGCATATAAATCAGGGATGGTTGGAGAGGGAGAAGAGCAGGAGGCGGCAGATAGATCAGGGATGGGTGGAGAGGGAGAAGAGCAGGAGACATCAGATAGACCAGGGATGGTTGGAGAGGGTGAAAGGCAGGATACAGCAGATAGATCAGGGATAGGTGGAGAGGGAGAAGAGCAGGAGACATCAGATAGACCAGGGATGGTTGGAGAGGGTGAAAGGCAGGATACAGCAGATAGATCAGGGATGGTTGGAGAGGGAGAAGAGCAGGAAGCAGTAGATAGACCAGGGATGGTTGGAGAGGGGGCAAAGGGCAGAAGGCAGCAGATAGATCAGGGATGGTTGGAGAGGGTGAAGGGCAGGAGGCACCAGATAGATCAGAGATGGTTGGAGAGGGTGAAGGGCAGAAGGCAGCAGATAGATCAGGGATGGTTGGAGAGGGTGAAGGGCAGGAGGCAGCAGATAGACCAGGGATGGTTGGAGAGGGTGAAAGGCAGAAGGCAGCATATAGATCAGGGATGGTTGGAGAGGACGAAGGGCAGGAGGCAGCAGATAGATCAGGGATGGTTGGAGAGGAAGAAGAGCAGCAGGCAGCAGATAGATCAGGGATGGTTGGAGAGGGTGAAGGGCAGGAGGCACCAGATAGATCAGAGATGGTTGGAGAGGGCGAAGGGCAGAAGGCAGCAGATAGATCAGGGATGGTTGGAGAGGGTGAAGGGCAGGAGGCAGCAGATAGACCAGGGATGGTTGGAGAGGGTGAAAGGCAGAAGGCAGCATATAGATCAGGGATGGTTGGAGAGGACGAAGGGCAGGAGGCAGCAGATAGATCAGGGATGGTTGGAGAGAGTGAAGAGCAGGAGGCAGCAGGTAGATCAGAGATGGTTGGAGAGGGGGCGAAGGCAGGAGGCAGCAGATAGATCAGGGATGGTTGGAGAGGGTGAAGGGCAGGAGGCAGCAGATAGACCAGGGATGGTTGGAGAGGGTGAAGGGCAGGAGGCAGCAGATAGACCAGGGATGGTTGGAGAGGGTGAAGGGCAGGAGGCAGCAGATAGACCAGGGGTGGTTGGAGAGGGTGAAGGGCAGGAGGCAGCAGATAGATCAGGGATGGTTGGAGAGGGTGAAGGGCAGGAGGCAGCAGATAGATCAGGGATGGTTGGAGAGGGAGAAGAGCAGGAGGCAGCAGATAGCTCAGGGATGGTTGGAGAGGGGGCGAAGGGCAGAAGGCAGCAGATAGATCAGGGATGGTTGGAGAGGGTGAAGGGCAGGAGGCAGCAGATAGATCAGGGATGGTTGGAGAGGGTGAAGGGCAGGAGGCAGCAGATAGACCAGGGACGGTTGGAGAGGGTGAAGGGCAGGAGGCAGCAGATAGACCAGGGATGGTTGGAGAGGGTGAAGGGCAGAAGTCAGCAGATAGATCAGGGATGGTTGGAGAGGGTGAAAGGCAGGAGGCAGCATATAGATCAGGGATGGTTGGAGAGGGAGAAGAGCAGGAGGCAGCAGATAGATCAGGGATGGTTGGAGAGGGTGAAGGGCAGGAAGCAGCAGATAGATCAGGGATGGTTGGAGAGGGTGAAGGGCAGGAGGCAGCAGATAGATCAGGGATGGTTGGAGAGGGAGAAGGGCAGGAGGCAGCAGATAGATCAGGGATGGTTGGAGAGGGTGAAGGGCAGGAGGCAGCAGATAGATCAGGGATGGTTGGAGAGGGTGAAGGGCAGGAGGCAGCAGATAGACCAGGGATGGTTGGAGATGGTGAAGGGCAGGAGGCAGCACATAGATCAGGGATGGGTGGAGAGGATGAAGGGCAGGAGGCAGCACATAGATCAGGGATGGTTGGAGAGGGTGAAGGGCAGGAGGCAGCACATAGATCAGGAATGGTTGGAGAGGGGGCGAAGGGCAGAAGGCAGCAGATAGATCAGGGATGGTTGGAAAGGGTTAAGGGCAGGAGGCAGCAGATAGACCAGGCATGGTTGGAGAGGGTGAAAGGCAGGAGGTAGCATATAGATCAGGGATGGTTGTAGAGGACGAAGGGCAGGAAGCAGCAGATAGATCAGGGATGGTTGGAGAGGAAGAAGAGCAGCAGGCAGCAGATAGATCAGGGATGGTTGGAGAGGGTGAAGGGCAGGAGGCAGCAGATAGATCAGGGATGGTTGGAGAGGGTGAAGGGCAGGAGGCAGCAGATAGATCAGGGATGGTTGGAGAGGGTGAAGGGCAGGAGGCAGCAGATAGATCAGGAATGGTTGGAGAGGGTGAAGGGCAGGAGGCAGCAGATAGATCAGGGATGGTTGGAGAGGGTGAAGGGCAGGAGGCAGCAGATAGATCAGGGATGGTTGGAGAGGATGAAGGGCAGGAGGCAGCAGATAGATCAGGGATGGGTGGAGAGGGTGAAGGGCAGGAGGCAGCACATAGATCAGGGATGGTTGGAGAGGGTGAAGGGCAGGAGGCAGCAGATAGATCAGGGATGGTTGGAGAGGGAGAAGAGCAGGTGGCAGCAGATAGATCAGGGATTGTTGGAGAGGGTGAAGGGCAGGAGGCAGCACATAGATCATGGATGGTTGGAGAGGGTGAAGGGCAGGAGGCAGCAGATAGATCAGTGATGGTTGGAGAGGGAGAAGAGCAGGAGGCAGCAGATAGATCAGGGATTGTTGGAGAGGGTGAAGGGCAGGAGGCAGCAGATAGACCAGGGATGGTTGGAGAGGGTGAAGGGCAGGAGGCAGCAGATAGACCAGGGATGGTTGGAGAGGGTGAAGGGCAGGAGGCAGCAGATAGATCAGGGATGGGTGGAGAGGGTGAAGGGCAGGAGGCAGCACATAGATCAGGGATGGTTGGAGAGGGTGAAGGGCAGGAGGCAGCAGATAGATCAGGGATGGTTGGAGAGGGAGAAGAGCAGGTGGCAGCAGATAGATCAGGGATTGTTGGAGAGGGTGAAGGGCAGGAGGCAGCAGATAGACCAGGGATGGTTGGAGAGGGTGAAGGGCAGGAGGCAGCAGATAGACCAGGGATGGTTGGAGAGGGTGAAGGGCAGAAGGCAGCAGATAGATCAGGGATGGTTGGAGAGGGTGAAGGGCAGGAGGCAGCATATAGACCAGGGATGGTTGGAGAGGGTGAAGGGCAGGAGGCAGCAGATAGATCAGGGATGGTTGGAGAGGGTGAAGGGCAGGAGGCAGCAGATAGATCAGGGATGGTTGGAGAGGGTGAAGGGCAGGAGGCAGCACATAGATCAGGGATGGTTGGAGAGGGTGAAGGGCAGGAGGCAGCAGATAGATCAGGGATGGTTGGAGATGGTGAAGGGCAGGAGGCAGCACATAGATCAGGGATGGGTGGAGAGGATGAAGGGCAGGAGGCAGCACATAGATCAGGGATGGTTGGAGAGGGTGAAGGGCAGGAGGCAGCACATAGATCAGGGATGGTTGGAGAGGGGGCGAAGGGCAGAAGGCAGCAGATAGATCAGGGATGGTTGGAAAGGGTTAAGGGCAGGAGGCAGCAGATGGATCAGGGATGGTTGGAAAGGGTGAAGGGCAGGAGGCAGCAGATAGATCAGGGATGGTTGGAAAGGGTGAAGGGCAGGAGGCAGCAGATAGATCAGGGATGGTTGGAGAGGGTGAAGGGCAGGAGGCAGCAGATAGATCAGGGATGGTTGGAGAGGGTGAAGGACAGGAGGCAGCAGATAGATCAGGGATGGTTGGAGAGGATGAAGGGCAGGAGGCAGCACATAGATCAGGGATGGTTGGAGAGGGTGAAGGGCAGGAGGCAGCAGATAGACCAGGGATGGTTGGAGAGGGTGAAGGGCAGAAGGCAGCAGATAGATCAGGGATGGTTGGAGAGGGTGAAGGGCAGGAGGCAGCAAATAGATCAGGGATGGTTGGAGAGGGTGAAGGGCAGGAGGCAGCAGATAGATCAGGGATGGTTGGAGAGGGTGAAGGGCAGGAGGCAGCAGATAGATCAGGGATGGTTGGAGAGGGTGAAGGGCAGGAGGCAGCAAATAGATAAGGGATGGTTGGAGAGGGTGAAGGGCAGGAGGCAGCAGATAGACCAGGGATGGTTGGAGAGGGTGAAGGGCAGGAGGCAGCATATAGATCAGGGATGGTTGGAGAGGGAGAAGAGCAGGAGGCAGCAGATATATCAGGGATGGTTGGAGATGGTGAAGGGCAGGAGGCAGCACATAGATCAGGGATGGGTGGAGAGGGTGAAGGGCAGGAGGCAGCACATAGATCATGGATGGTTGGAGAGGGTGAAGGGCAGGAGGCAGCAGATAGATCAGTGATGGTTGGAGAGGGAGAAGAGCAGGAGGCAGCAGATAGATCAGGGATTGTTGGAGAGGGTGAAGGGCAGGAGGCAGCAGATAGACCAGGGATGGTTGGAGAGGGTGAAGGGCAGGAGGCAGCAGATAGACCAGGGATGGTTGGAGAGGGTGAAGGGAAGGAGGCAGCAGATAGACCAGGGATGGTTGGAGAGGGTGAAGGGCAGGAGGCAGCAGATAGATCAGGGATGGTTGGAGAGGGTGAAGGGCAGGAGGCAGCAGATAGATCAGGGATGGTTGGAGAGGGTGAAGGGCAGGAGGCAGCAGATAGATCAGGAATAGTTGGAGAGGGTGAAGGGCAGAAGGCAGCACATAGACCAGGGATGGTTGGAGAGGGTGAAGGGCAGGAGGCAGCAGATAGACCAGGGATGGTTGGAGAGGGTGAAGGGCAGAAGGCAGCAGATAGATCAGGGATGGTTGGAGAGGGTGAAAGGCAGGAGGCAGTACATAGTTCAGGGATGGTTGGAGAGGGGGCGAAGGGCAGAAGGCAGCAGATAGATCAGGGATGGTTGGAGAGGGTGAAGGGCAGAAGGCAGCATATAGATCAGGGATGGTTGGAGAGGGTGAAGGGCAGGATGCAGCAGACAGATCAGGGATGGTTGGAGAGGGTGAAGGGCAGGAGGCAGCAGATAGATCAGGGATGGTTGGAGAGGGTGAAGGGCAGGAGGCAGCAGATAGATCAGGGATGGTTGGAGAGGGTGAAGGGCAGGAGGCAGCAGATAGATCAGGGATGGTTGGAGAGGGTGAAGGGCAGGAGGCAGCAGATAGATCAGGAATGGTTGGAGAGGGTGAAGGGCAGGAGGCAGCAGATAGATCAGGGATGGTTGGAGAGGGTGAAGGGCAGGAGGCAGCAGATAGATCAGGGATGGTTGGAGAGGATGAAGGGCAGGATACAGCAGATAGATCAGGGATGGGTGGAGAGGGTGAAGGGCAGGAGGCAGCAGATAGATCAGGGATGGTTGGAGAGGGTGAAGGGCAGGAGGCAGCAGATAGATCAGGGATGGTTGGAGAGGGTGAAGGGCAGGAGGCAGCAGATAGATCAGGGATGGTTGGAGAGGGTGAAGGGCAGGAGGCAGCAAATAGATAAGGGATGGTTGGAGAGGGAGAAGAGCAGGAGGCAGCAGATAGATCAGGGATTGTTGGAGAGGGTGAAGGGCAGGAGGCAGCAGATAGACCAGGGATGGTTGGAGAGGGTGAAGGGCAGGAGGCAGCAGATAGACCAGGGATGGTTGGAGAGGGTGAAGGGCAGGAGGCAGCATATAGATCAGGGATGGTTGGAGAGGGAGAAGAGCAGGAGGCAGCAGATATATCAGGGATGGTTGGAGATGGTGAAGGGCAGCAGGCAGCACATAGATCAGGGATGGGTGGAGAGGATGAAGGGCAGGAGGCAGCACATAGATCAGGGATGGTTGGAGAGGGGGCGAAGGGCAGAAGGCAGCAGATAGACCAGGGATGGTTGGAAAGGGTGAAGGGCAGGAGGCAGCAGATAGATCAGGGATGGTTGGAAAGGGTGAAGGGCAGGAGGCAGCAGATAGATCAGGGATGGTTGGAGAGGGTGAAGGGCAGGAGGCAGCAGATAGATCAGGGATGGTTGGAGAGGGTGAAGGGCAGGAGGCAGCAGATAGAACAGGGATGGTTGGAGAGGGTGAAGGGCAGGAGGCAGCACATAGATCAGGGATGGTTGGAGAGGGAGAAGAGCAGGAGGCAGCAGATAGATCAGGGATGGGTGGAGAGGGAGAAGAGCAGGAGACATCAGATAGACCAGGGATGGTTGGAGAGGGTGAAAGGCAGGATGCAGCAGATAGATCAGGGATGGTTGGAGAGGGAGAAGAGCAGGAGGCAGCAGATAGATCAGGGATGGGTGGAGAGGGAGAAGAACAGGAGACATCAGATAGACCAGGGATGGTTGGAGAGGGTGAAAGGCAGGATACAGCAGATAGATCAGGGATGGTTGGAGAGGGAGAAGAGCAGGAAGCAGCAGATAGATCAGGGATGGTTGGAGAGGGTGAAGGGCAGGAGGCAGCATATAGATCAGGGATGGTTGGAGAGGGAGAAGAGCAGGAGGCAGCAGATATATCAGGGATGGTTGGAGATGGTGAAGGGCAGCAGGCAGCACATAGATCAGGGATGGGTGGAGAGGATGAAGGGCAGGAGGCAGCACATAGATCAGGGATGGTTGGAGAGGGGGCGAAGGGCAGAAGGCAGCAGATAGACCAGGGATGGTTGGAAAGGGTGAAGGGCAGGAGGCAGCAGATAGATCAGGGATGGTTGGAAAGGGTGAAGGGCAGGAGGCAGCAGATAGATCAGGGATGGTTGGAGAGGGTGAAGGGCAGGAGGCAGCAGATAGATCAGGGATGGTTGGAGAGGGTGAAGGGCAGGAGGCAGCAGATAGAACAGGGATGGTTGGAGAGGGTGAAGGGCAGGAGGCAGCACATAGATCAGGGATGGTTGGAGAGGGAGAAGAGCAGGAGGCAGCAGATAGATCAGGGATGGGTGGAGAGGGAGAAGAGCAGGAGACATCAGATAGACCAGGGATGGTTGGAGAGGGTGAAAGGCAGGATGCAGCAGATAGATCAGGGATGGTTGGAGAGGGAGAAGAGCAGGAGGCAGCAGATAGATCAGGGATGGGTGGAGAGGGAGAAGAACAGGAGACATCAGATAGACCAGGGATGGTTGGAGAGGGTGAAAGGCAGGATACAGCAGATAGATCAGGGATGGTTGGAGAGGGAGAAGAGCAGGAAGCAGCAGATAGATCAGGGATGGTTGGAGAGGGTGAAGGGCAGGAGGCACCAGATAGATCAGAGATGGTTGGAGAGGGTGAAGGGCAGAAGGCAGCAGATAGATCAGGGATGGTTGGAGAGGGTGAAGGGCAGGAGGCAGCAGATAGACCAGGCATGGTTGGAGAGGGTGAAAGGCAGGAGGTAGCATATAGATCAGGGATGGTTGTAGAGGACGAAGGGCAGGAAGCAGCAGATAGATCAGGGATGGTTGGAGAGGAAGAAGAGCAGCAGGCAGCAGATAGATCAGGGATGGTTGGAGAGGGTGAAGGGCAGGAGGCAGCAGATAGATCAGGGATGGTTGGAGAGGGTGAAGGGCAGGAGGCAGCAGATAGATCAGGGATGGTTGGAGAGGGTGAAGGGCAGGAGGCAGCAGATAGATCAGGAATGGTTGGAGAGGGTGAAGGGCAGGAGGCAGCAGATAGATCAGGGATGGTTGGAGAGGGTGAAGGGCAGGAGGCAGCAGATAGATCAGGGATGGTTGGAGAGGATGAAGGGCAGGAGGCAGCACATAGATCAGGGATGGTTGGAGAGGGTGAAGGGCAGGAGGCAGCAGATAGATCAGGGATGGTTGGAGAGGGAGAAGAGCAGGAGGCAGCAGATAGATCAGGGATTGTTGGAGAGGGTGAAGGGCAGGAGGCAGCAGATAGACCAGGGATGGTTGGAGAGGGTGAAGGGCAGGAGGCAGCAGATAGACCAGGGATGGTTGGAGAGGGTGAAGGGCAGAAGGCAGCAGATAGATCAGGGATGGTTGGAGAGGGTGAAGGGCAGGAGGCAGCATATAGACCAGGGATGGTTGGAGAGGGAGAAGAGCAGGAGGCAGCAGATAGATCAGGGATGGTTGGAGAGGGTGAAGGGCAGGAGGCAGCAAATAGATCAGGGATGGTTGGAGAGGGTGAAGGGCAGGAGGCAGCAGATAGATCAGGGATGGTTGGAGAGGGTGAAGGGCAGGAGGCAGCAGATAGATCAGGGATGGTTGGAGAGGGTGAAGGACAGGAGGCAGCAGATAGATCAGGGATGGTTGGAGAGGATGAAGGGCAGGAGGCAGCACATAGATCAGGGATGGTTGGAGAGGGTGAAGGGCAGGAGGCAGCAGATAGATCAGGGATGGTTGGAGAGGGTGAAGGGCAGGAGGCAGCACATAGATAAGGGATGGTTGGAGAGGGAGAAGAGCAGGAGGCAGCAGATAGATCAGGGATTGTTGGAGAGGGTGAAGGGCAGGAGGCAGCAGATAGACCAGGGATGGTTGGAGAGGGTGAAGGGCAGGAGGCAGCAGATAGACCAGGGATGGTTGGAGAGGGTGAAGGGCAGAAGGCAGCAGATAGATCAGGGATGGTTGGAGAGGGGGCAAAGGGCAGAAGGCAGCAGATAGATCAGGGATGGTTGGAGAGGGTGAAGGGCAGGAGGCAGCATATAGATCAGGGATGGTTGGAGAGGGAGAAGAGCAGGAGGCAGCAGATATATCAGGGATGGTTGGAGAGGGGGCGAAGGGCAGAAGGCAGCAGATAGATCAGGGATGGTTAGAGAGGGTGAAGGGCAGGAGGCAGCAGATAGATCAGGGATGGTTGGAGAGGGTGAAGGGCAGGAGGCAGCACATAGATCAGGGATGGTTGGAGAGGGTGAAGCATAGGGGGTAGGGGCTGCAGACATATCAATGGAGGATGAAGAGGATGAAGTAGGGTTTATTATATCTGGAGGTCCCTTCACCTTAGACATTGATTGCACATTTGGGAATAGTATATGAGATATAAGGTTCATCCTTATCCAGGCTACACTTACTCAAGGGTTGTAGGGTTTTTCACTCATTCAAGGATTGTACACTCACACAAGGGTTGTACCGTATTGATGAGGAAATTATGTAGCTCTTCCTCTGTGATCCCCTTCATCTTCAGCTCCTGGTGCAGCTCCTGGTGTCCCCACGGCCAGTTCTCTACTCATGATCCCCTGGTGAGCCACTCTGGGCAGCAGTCTCCTGGGATAAGTGCACTAATCAATGCCAGAGCCTGGGGCACCTCCCTCATGTTCCAGCTTGTTGACGCTACAATGCCCTTGTCATCTATGTATTTACTATAAACATCCAACACAATCATTGTTTTACCGCTCCCCTCCCCACGCTCCAGCACCCATGACCTGGACATGTTGCAGTCAAGTTCTCCTTGACATAGGTTTATAAAAAATTGTGTAGTGGGGAGGGGGGCAGATTTTCTATGGAAATTAACAGTTTATACAGATTTTACTTTAATTCTGTGATTGGTTCTTTAATTTTACTGCAGTACCCAATATGATGAGGATCACCAACCTGAGCAGGCTACTGTATGTACACCCAGACACTGCAGTCCCTTGTTTGTTGAGAACACCTTCCTTATTACAAGTTGGTTACAGGTAGATCCATGGTTAAAGGTAGGTAGATCGGTGAGGACACCTTCCTGGTTAAAGGTAGATCGGTGAGGACACCTTCCTGGTTAAAGGTAGATTGGTGAGGAGACCTTCCTGGTTACATGTACATCGATGAAGACAACTTCACGGTTGCAGGTAGATCGGTGAGGACACTTTCCTGGTTACATGTACATCGATGAAGACACCTTCACGGTTGCAGGTAGATCGGTGAGGACACCTTCCTGGTTACATGTACATCGATGAAGACAACTTCACGGTTGCAGGTAGATCGGTGAGGACACTTTCCTGGTTACATGTACATCGATGAAAACACCTTCACGGTTGCAGGTAGATCGGTGAGGACACCTTCCTGGTTACATGTACATCGATGAAGACAACTTCACGGTTGCAGGTAGATGGGTGAGGACACCTTCCTTATTGCAGGTAGATCGGTGAGGACACCTTCCTGGTTAAAGGTAGATCCGTGAGGGCAGCTTCCTGGTTACATGTACATCGATGAAGACACCTTCACGGTTGCAGGTAGATCGGTGAGGTTGTTCTAGATTCCATCTGTGAGGTCACTTCTGTTAAGAGACTTCAGGTTCGGTAATAAGAGAAGTCGGAAGAGTCACCACTCCCTTCACGTCTCTGCATTTGAAGATGATGTTATCCAAAAACAATCTGTTTTGAGACTTTACTGAATAAAGGAACAATTCGCCTCAGCTCTTTGCTTTTTGTTGCTTATAAGAGGACATTTACATACGAATTTCATTTATTTTGCTTTTAATGGATGAAAAGTGTTTTTGCAATCAAATAGTTCCACCAGCTGAGGTCACAGAAGGGTTCATCATCCTTCTTCTGTTACTTCTCCTGAACATCATGTGGAAAAGAAATGCAGCTTGGGCTATTGAGAATTAAACCAGAGAGTCATCCATGGCAAAGGCAGGAGCTAAGAACTGCCTCTACAACCCTCTACAGACCCCTCCGAAGGTTATGAGACAAAATGGTGTTCAGGCGGAAGTGGGAGCCCTAATAACATTGGACTGGTGATTTGTCATAGGGGAGAACATGGAGGAAGATAGCAGTCCTGTCCTTAGAGACATATCCTGCCATTGGGAGACTGTCTGAGATTATGAAAGGATGCTGTAATATTTGAACTGGAAGCTGTAATGGATGGTACAGCCCCACCTGCACGGAGACCCACAGTGGTCTATCAGATGACTAAATCCATAAGACTGAACCTCACACAGTAACAGTTCATCACTAAATACCAGTTAGTTCTCTCTACAGGATAATACATTTCTGGTATGTGTAAGGAGAGAATGTATGTAACCACCAAGGTGTCCTAAGACTGTGTGCCACCAAAGAAGTGTCCTAGACTACATCCAAGACTGCTTCCCTTCAAAGTGGTGTCCAAGACGGCATCCAACCTCCAAGGTGTCCTAGACTGGGTCCCACCAAAGAAGTGTCCTAGACTACATCCAAGACTGCGTCCCTTCAAAGTGGTGTCCAAGACGGCATCCAACCTCCAAGGTGTCCTAGACTGCGTCCCAGCAAAGAAATGTCCTAGACTACATCCAAGACTGCGTCCCTTCAAAGTGGTGTCCAAGACGGCATCCAACCTCCAAGGTGTCCTAGACTGCGTCCCACCAAAGAAGTGTCCTAGACTACATCCAAGACTGCGTCCCTTCAAAGTGGTGTCCAAGACGGCATCCAACCTCCAAGGTGTCCTAGACTGGGTCCCACCAAAGAAGTGTCCTAGACTACATCCAAGACTGTGTCCCTTCAAAGTGGTGTCCAAGACGGCATCCAACCTCCAAGGTGTCCTAGACTGCGTCCCACCAAAGAAATGTCCTAGACTACATGCAAGACTGCGTCCCTTCAAAGTGGTGTCCAAGACGGCATCCAACCTCCAAGGTGTCCTAGACTGCGTCCCACCAAAGAAATGTCCTAGACTACATCCAAGACTGCGTCCCTTCAAAGTGGTGTCCAAGACGGCATCTAACCTCCAAGGTGTCCTAGACTGCGTCCCACCAAAGAAATGTCCTAGACTACATCCAAGACTGCGTCCCTTCAAAGTGGTGTCCAAGACGGCATCTAACCTCCAAGGTGTCCTAGACTGCGTCCCACCAAAGAAGTGTCCTAGACTACATCCAAGACTGCGTCCCTTCAAAGTGGTGTCCAAGACGGCATCTAACCTCCAAGGTGTCCTAGACTGCGTCCCACCAAAGAAATGTCCTAGACTACATCCAAGACTGCGTCCCTTCAAAGTGGTGTCCAAGACGGCATCTAACCTCCAAGGTGTCCTAGACTGCGTCCCACCAAAGAAATGTCCTAGACTACATCCAAGACTGCGTCCCTTCAAAGTGGTGTCCAAGACACTTTTGGATACAGTCCTGATCAAACATGCAGCTGAGAACATAGAAGTCTTGGATAAGCACCGACTATCACTACCACCAAAACCCAACATTTCTGAAAATGTCTGTCCAAAGTAAGGCTCTTTATTTCTATGTCTTCTCCTCTGCCCATGATGATGGGGTTCCTTATGGACTAGCCCTAGGTCTTGTCCTATTTCCCTTGGTGTCGGGGATCCTTAGTGCTCAGCCCGAGGTCTGGAAATAGCCAAATGTTTTATTGGGGTTCCCTCTTACAAACAGACCTCCCCTGTGCTGCACCTCCTCCCTCATCTCCAGGTAACTCCCTGCCTCTGCTTTGTCCAAAGATCAAAAGGTCATATCCTCCATAACCTGAATCTTTTGCTCTCATGTCTAACACTTTGGTCCTATCACATCATCATGACTGATGTTCACTACTTTTCACAATCAGATGTACAGGGGGGCAGAGGCTCCATGGCATATTACATAATGATAGGCGAGTCATGTCCATAAAATCCCCCGTATAAGCACAAGATACAGGAAAACAAGAACTCTCTGCATTTTTTAAACTTTATTTACTTTATAAAAGTAATGTAATACAATAAAGTATATAAATCTTCACTGTGAGGGCGTGGCCTGCAGGTCACATGGTTTATCACCACTCACCATAAAACACAAAAAACAAGGCAAAATGGTGTTTTCTGTTCATTTCCCCAAAATAATTCCAAAAGTTCCTTACAAAAGGAGAGAATAAAAACCGCTCCTCCTGTGAAAACCAAGACCCCGTTACAGAAACAGTAAAACTACGGCACCAGGAAAATGATAACCTGGGTTAAACTGTGCAGTAAGTGGTCACATGACCGAGGCTGATGACAGCTGAGGGTTTGTTTTTATAGCAACAAACATTAAAACGTTTATAAACATTGCGATGGGGAGAGGAAGAAGAGAGGGGGCAAGAGCAGAGGAAGAAGAGAGGGGGCAAGAGCAGAGGAAGAAGAGAGGGGGCAAGAGCAGAGGAAGAAGAGAGGGGGCAAGAGCAGAGGAAGAAGAGAGGGGGCAAGAGCAGAGGAAGAAGAGGGGGCAAGAGCAGAGGAAGAGGAGAGGGGGCAAGAGCAGAGGAAGAAGAGAGGGGGCAAGAGCAGTGGAAGAAGAGAGGGGGCAAGAGCAGAGGAAGAGAGGGCAGGGGCAGAGGTAGAGGAGAGAGGGCAGGAGCAGAGGAAGAGGAGAGAGGGCAGGAGCAGAGGAAGAGGAGAGAGGGCAGGAGAAGTGGAGAGAGAGCAGAGAAAGAGGAGAGGGGGAAAAAGGGGAGAAGGAGAGGACGGGAGGGGCAACAGCAGAGGAATAGTACAAAAGACAGGTGAGGAGGACAAGGGGCAGGAGTAGGGGTTGTGATGCTCTGTGCAGGTAGAAACACGCAAGGCAGGGATCAGGCAGCTGCAGTACAAGTCACTTATGTGGCCACGCGTTGCAGAGGAGGAGCGTCCTGTACAGAAGTGCAAAAACCTGTGTCACAGGTTTCCCACAGTCACTTTGTATGTTATAACTTGTTACATGAAATAAGATGCGCCATCACAGGATGTATGTAACACAGCACCCACCACCAGGCTACAACCCTCGAGACCAGCACCACCAGAGGAATACAACACAAGAGAAGACAAAGTGCAAAATGTGGCGCCAGTGGATAGCGGGACAGAGCCAGGGGAGCGTCCGAGGAGAGGCCAGAGCCAGGGGAGCGTCCGAGGAGAGGCCAGAGCCAGGGGAGCGTCCGAGGAGAGGCCAGAGCCAGGGGAGCGTCCGAGGAGAGGCCAGAGCCAGGGGAGCGACCGGGGACAGGCCAGAGCCAGGGGAGCGACCGGGGACAGGCCAGAGCCAGGGGAGCGTCCGGGGACAGGCCAGAGCCAGGGGAGCGTCCGAGGAGAGGCCAGAGCCAGGGGAGCGTCCGAGGAGAGGCCAGAGCCAGGGGAGCGTCCGAGGAGAGGCCAGAGCCAGGGGAGCGACCGGGGACAGGCCAGAGCCAGGGGAGCGTCCGGGGACAGGCCAGAGCCAGGGGAGCGTCCGAGGAGAGGCCAGAGCCAGGGGAGCGTCCGAGGAGAGGCCAGAGCCAGGGGAGCGTCCGAGGAGAGGCCAGAGCCAGGGGAGCGTCCGAGGAGAGGCCAGAGCCAGGGGAGCGACCGGGGACAGGCCAGAGCCAGGGGAGCGTCCCAGGAGAGGCCAGAGCCAGGGGAGCGACCGGGGACAGGCCAGAGCCAGGGGAGCGACCGGGGACAGGCCAGAGCCAGGGGAGCGACCGGGGACAGGACAGAGCCAGGGGAGCGACCGGGGACAGGCCAGAGCCAGGGGAGCGTCCCAGGAGAGGCCAGAGCCAGGGGAGCGTCCCAGGAGAGGCCAGAGCCAGGGGAGCGTCCCAGGAGAGGCCAGAGCCAGGGGAGCGTCCCAGGAGAGGCCAGAGCCAGGGGAGCGTCCCAGGAGAGGCCAGAGCCAGGGGAGCGTCCCAGGAGAGGCCAGAGCCAGGGGAGTGTCCCAGGAGAGGCCAGAGCCAGGGGAGCGTCCCAGGAGAGGCCAGAGCCAGGGGAGCGTCCCAGGAGAGGCCATACACAGGGGAGGGTCCGAGGAGAGGCCAGAGCCAGGGGAGCGGGACAGCGACGGAAGAGAGGCCGGAGCCCGGGGAGCGTCCGAGGAGAAGCTAGAACCAAGGGGGGTGTCCGAGGAGAGGCCAGAGCCAGGGGAGCGTCCGAGCTAGACCCAGGGGAGCGGGATAGCGACAGAAAAGAGGCGGGAGCCAGAGGAGCAAAGGAGAGGCCAGAGCCAGGGGAGCGGGACAGTGACAGAGGGGTGGCCAGAGCCAGGAGAACAGGCAGCTGTGAGTGTGGTCTTGCGTCATCTGGAGAACCTGCACCCCAAGGCTATCCCCTCCATATTCCAGTGTTCCTCTGTATCTAGAGGCATGTGGTCAGAGCTCTTCCTCCTCCTCGCTGGAGATATTTGCTATGTTTCTGGGTTCACTCTAAAGAGATTGGAGAGAAGTGACAGAGGCATCAGGGGTCCAGAATAACACAATGACCTGGAGAAACACTTTCTACACCCCAAAGTTACAGCAGGAATCAGCCGTGCGTGTCCCTGCTATCCATCCGTCTCCCCTGTAGTCCCATAACTACAGGGGAGGTAGAACTCCACCTGTGACTTACCCTGGGTGACTACAACCGTTATCCCATTTTGCCTCATCCATCAAGGCCCCTCTTGTTGCACCTCTGACCTCCCTGATATCGGGGAATGAGGAGAAGTGATGTCTCGGAGGCCTTGCTCTCATATATGTAGCCTAATATTCAGCTCCATCCATAGGGGTCATATGTCCCTAGCATCCTCTGACCTGTGCCGTGTCCTCGCTCAGCAGACATGACTCCTCCTCCAGGGGGCGGTACGTGGACGCCTGCAGGTCACTCAGAGTCTCCGGCAGAGGACAGTGCAGAGTCTCAGGTAACAGGAGGCTGAGGAGTCCAGCGCTGATCCCCGAGGAACCAAACACCACATACGGGAGAGACCAGTGGACGGAGCGCTGCGGAGAGACATCAGCCGTCACTAATATCCATCACTCAGCACCGGGATCAAGAGAATATAATAGACACGAACCAGGCCAGGAACAAAGGGAGCGATGATTCCTCCAAAACGAGAGACCATAGAACAGACGCCCATCCCCACGTTCCTGCAAATACATAAAATCCCATGATGCACCAGGAGGCGGAACTGTGAACAGACAGTGACCAGATAAAAGCCGTACCCCATAGTGACCCAGTGGTGGCCAGGCACAAGCCCAGCCCATAATGACCCCATAGTGGGTGGGTACAAGACGAACCCCATAGTGCACAGGTACAAGCCGTACCTGATAGTGGTGGGATACAGCTCTGATGTATAGATATAGACAATGTTAAATGCGGCGCTTATACAGAGCTTCCCCAGCAGCGATAACGTCTGACTATTCAACCAGCGCCCCCAACCTGTAAGGAGAGAACACAACATCAGAGGGGAGCAGGAGGGCTCAGCAGGCTCGCACTAAGCCAGGGTTACACCGCCTGCAGCCTACCCGAGCACAGTCATCACTGATTGGTGCAGGAGGTGGGATAATGGCGAGTACATCTGACAAGTCCTCACCTCTCCCGGTATCTCCTAACGCTGGTCATATATTTCACCATTAGGACGCAGGGCAGTGCAGTGCTCAGAGCGAGAGGCGAAGGACAGGGCAGCTGTTACTGGGGTCTCCCAGTACTATTATCATCTTTCCAGCACCATTATCGTCTGCTCTGGAGACCCCGGCGCTATCATCGTCTGCTCTGGAGACCCCGGCGCTATCATCGTCTGCTCTGCGGACCCCGGCGCTATCATCGTCTGCTCTGCGGACCCCGGCGCTATCATCGTCTGCTCTGCGGACCCCGGCGCTATCATCGTCTGCTCTGGAGACCCCGGCGCTATCATCGTCTGCTCTGGAGACCCCGGCGCTATCATCGTCTGCTCTGCGGACCCCGGCGCTATCATCGTCTGCTCTGCGGACCCCGGCGCTATCATCGTCTGCTCTGCGGACCCCGGCGCTATCATCGTCTGCTCTGGAGACCCCGGCGCTATCATCGTCTGCTCTGGAGACCCCGGCGCTATCATCGTCTGCTCTGCGGACCCCGGCGCTATCATCGTCTGCTCTGCGGACCCCGGCGCTATCATCGTCTGCTCTGGAGACCCCGGCGCTATCATCGTCTGCTCTGGAGACCCCAGCGCTATCATCGTCTGCTCTGCGGACCCCGGCGCTATCATCGTCTGCTCTGCGGACCCCGGCGCTATCATCGTCTGCTCTGGGGACCCCGGCGCTATCATCGTCTGCTCTGCGGACCCCGGCGCTATCATCGTCTGCTCTGCGGACCCCGGCGCTATCATCGTCTGCTCTGCGGACCCCGGCGCTATCATCGTCTGCTCTGCGGACCCCGGCGCTATCATCGTCTGCTCTGCGGACCCCGGCGCTATCATCGTCTGCTCTGGGGACCCCGGCGCTATCATCGTCTGCTCTGCGGACCCCGGCGCTATCATCGTCTGCTCTGCGGACCCCGGCGCTATCATCGTCTGCTCTGCGGACCCCGGCGCTATCATCGTCTGCTCTGCGGACCCCGGCGCTATCATCGTCTGCTCTGGGGTCTCCGGCGCAATCATCGTCTGCTCTGCGGACCCCGGCGCTATCATCGTCTGCTCTGGGGACCCCGGCGCTATCATCGTCTGCTCTGCGGACCCCGGCGCTATCATCGTCTGCTCTGGGGTCTCCGGCGCTATCATCGTCTGCTCTGGGGTCTCCGGCGCTATCATCGTCTGCTCTGGGGTCTCCGGCGCTATCATCGTCTGCTCTGGGGTCTCCGGCGCTATCATCGTCTGCTCTGGGGTCTCCGGCGCTATCATCGTCTGCTCTGGGGTCTCCGGCGCTATCATCGTTTGCTCTGGGGTCTCCGGCGCTATCACCATCTGCTCTGGGGTCTCCGGCACTATCACCATCTGCTCTGGGGTCTCCGGTACTATCACCATCTGCTCTGGGGTCTCCGGTACTATCACCATCTGCTCAGGGGTCGCCAGTATTATCTGCTCTGGGGTCTCCAGTACTATTATTGTCTGATCTGTGGTCTCCAGTACTATTATTCTCTGCTCTCGGGTCTCCAGTACTATTATTCTCTGCTCTGGGGTCTACAGTATTATTATTCTCTGCTCTGGGGTCTCCAGTATTATTATTCTCTGCTCTCGGGTCTCCAGTACTATTATTGTCTGATCTGTGGTCTCCAGTACTATTATTCTCTGCTCTCGGGTCTCCAGTACTATTATTCTCTGCTCTGGGGTCTCCAGTACTATTATTCTCTGCTCTGGGGTCTCCAGTATTATTATTCTCTGCTCTCGGGTCTCCAGTACTATTATTGTCTGATCTGTGGTCTCCAGTATTATTATTCTCTGCTCTGGGGGTCTCCAGTATTATTATTCTCTGCTCTGGGGTCTACAGTATTATTATTCTCTGCTCTGGGGTCTCCAGTATTATTATTCTCTGCTCTGGGGTCTCCAGTACTATTATTCTCTGCTCTGGGGTCTCCAGTACCATTATTCTCTGCTCTGGGGTCTCCAATAACATTATTCTCTGCTCTGGGGTCTCCAATAACATTATTCTCTGCTCTGGGGTCTCCAATAACATTATTCTCTGCTCTAGGGTCTCCAGTACTATTAGTCTCTGCTCTGGGGTCTCTAGTACCATTATTATCTGCCCTGGGGTCTCCAGATTCTCTCCAGATTCTCTGCTGAGATCTGTAATCACATTGTGTGATTAGTACATAATTCATTTCCTTTTATTACATGGATACCGGAGGGGCTGTCGGCCGAGGCGCAGGAGGTCAGACCATTGCGAGGTTCGCAGTAAAAAGTCACGTTATTTTGCATCTCAGGGACACAACGCATTTCGGAGTCAACTGCGACTCCATCAAGGGAAAAGAGACGGAGAATCTAAAAAAATAAAATGCAAAAGAAAATCCATAAAGATGTGGAAAATATTCATGAACAGATCCATAAAATACAGGAGAATTTAAAGAATCCACAGAAAATCCCTAAAAATAGAAATGTACACAAGTAAATCTGTGGAGAATTAATAACCTGCGGCTCCTTGTAACAGCCGCTGAATGCACGGATAACCTCCTGGATTATTACCTTCAGCTCCGTGTTTCTTCCTTTATGCATTTTGGGAGATATTTACAGCATTTGTGTGTTTAATATTTTTCCTGTAACATTATTATTATTACTATTGTTTCTGTGTATTTCTATATTTTATGGACATTTCTAGATTTAGGGACTTTCTGTGGATTCTTTATATTCTCATTCATTTTATGGATCTGCAGATTGTTCATGAATATTTATGGATTTTCTTTTGCAGTTCATTTTCTAGATTCTCCGTCTCTTTTCACTTGATGGAGTTGCAGCTGACTCCGAAACGCGTTGTGTCCCTGAGAGACCAAATAACGCAACTCTTTACTGCAAACCTCACGATAGTCTGCGCCTCCGCTGACAACCCCTCCGGTATCCAAGCCCAATCCAGACCACTGTGGTATCCGTCTCTCAAGGACCCGTCTACAGGCAGCACCTGAGGCACTTTTATCAAGACCAAACAACCAAAGTAGAATGTGCCAGATTCTCATGAACCTTATTCCAATTTCCTTTAGAGCATCCATATCGGTGACCACCCATCTTCATGCTGGAAGACCCGGCCACCCCCAGCCTCGTGCTGGAAGACCCGGCCACCCCCCAGCCTCGTGCTGGAAGACCCGGCCACCCCCCAGCCTCGTGCTGGAAGACCCGGCCACCCCCCAGCCTCGTGCTGGAAGACCCGGCCACCCCCCAGCCTCGTGCTGGAAGACCCGGCCACCCCCCAGCCTCGTGCTGGAAGACCCGGCCACCCCCCAGCCTCGTGCTGGAAGACCCGGCCACCCCCCAGCCTCGTGCTGGAAGACCCGGCCACCCCCCAGCCTCGTGCTGGAAGACCCGGCCACCCCCCAGCCTCGTGCTGGAAGACCCGGCCACCCCCCAGCCTCGTGCTGGAAGACCCGGCCACCCCCCAGCCTCGTGCTGGAAGACCCGGCCACCCCCCAGCCTCGTGCTGGAAGACCCGGCCACCCCCCAGCCTCGTGCTGGAAGACCCGGCCACCCCCCAGCCTCGTGCTGGAAGACCCGGCCACCCCCCAGCCTCGTGCTGGAAGACCCGGCCACCCCCCAGCCTCGTGCTGGAAGACCCGGCCACCCCCCAGCCTCGTGCTGGAAGACCCGGCCACCCCCCAGCCTCGTGCTGGAAGACCCGGCCACCCCCCATCCTCGTGCTGGAAGACCCGGCCACCCCCCATCCTCGTGCTGGAAGACCCGGCCACCCCCCATCCTCGTGCTGGAAGACCCGGCCACCCCCCATCCTCGTGCTGGAAGACCCGGCCACCCCCCATCCTCGTGCTGGAAGACCCGGCCACCCCCCATCCTCGTGCTGGAAGACCCGGCCACCCCCCATCCTCGTGCTGGAAGACCCGGCCACCCCCCATCCTCGTGCTGGAAGACCCGGCCACCCCCCATCCTCGTGCTGGAAGACCCGGCCACCCCCCATCCTCGTGCTGGAAGACCCGGCCACCCCCCATCCTCGTGCTGGAAGACCCGGCCACCCCCCATCCTCGTGCTGGAAGACCCGGCCACCCCCCATCCTCGTGCTGGAAGACCCGGCCACCCCCCATCCTCGTGCTGGAAGACCCGGCCACCCCCCATCCTCGTGCTGGAAGACCCGGCCACCCCCCATCCTCGTGCTGGAAGACCCGGCCACCCCCCATCCTCGTGCTGGAAGACCCGGCCACCCCCCATCCTCGTGCTGGAAGACCCGGCCACCCCCCATCCTCGTGCTGGAAGACCCGGCCACCCCCCATCCTCGTGCTGGAAGACCCGGCCACCCCCCATCCTCGTGCTGGAAGACCCGGCCACCCCCCATCCTCGTGCTGGAAGACCCGGCCACCCCCCATCCTCGTGCTGGAAGACCCGGCCACCCCCCATCCTCGTGCTGGAAGACCCGGCCACCCCCCATCCTCGTGCTGGAAGACCCGGCCACCCCCCATCCTCGTGCTGGAAGACCCGGCCACCCCCCATCCTCGTGCTGGAAGACCCGGCCACCCCCCATCCTCGTGCTGGAAGACCCGGCCACCCCCCATCCTCGTGCTGGAAGACCCGGCCACCCCCCATCCTCGTGCTGGAAGACCCGGCCACCCCCCATCCTCGTGCTGGAAGACCCGGCCACCCCCCATCCTCGTGCTGGAAGACCCGGCCACCCCCCATCCTCGTGCTGGAAGACCCGGCCACCCCCCATCCTCGTGCTGGAAGACCCGGCCACCCCCCATCCTCGTGCTGGAAGACCCGGCCACCCCCCATCCTCGTGCTGGAAGACCCGGCCACCCCCCATCCTCGTGCTGGAAGACCCGGCCACCCCCCATCCTCGTGCTGGAAGACCCGGCCACCCCCCATCCTCGTGCTGGAAGACCCGGCCACCCCCCATCCTCGTGCTGGAAGACCGGCGGTGGCGGGGTCCTCCAGCATGGAGATGGGCGGTGGCGGGGTCCTCCAGCATGGAGATGGGCGCTGCCTGGGTCCTCCAGCATGGAGATGGGCGCTGCCTGGGTCCTCCAGCATGGAGATGGGCGCTGCCTGGGTCCTCCAGCATGGAGATGGGCGCTGCCTGGGTCCTCCAGCATGGAGATGGGCGCTGCCTGGGTCCTCCAGCATGGAGATGGGCGCTGCCTGGGTCCTCCAGCATGGAGATGGGCGCTGCCTGGGTCCTCCAGCATGGAGATGGGCGCTGCCTGGGTCCTCCAGCATGGAGATGGGCGCTGCCTGGGTCCTCCAGCATGGAGATGGGCGCTGCCTGGGTCCTCCAGCATGGAGATGGGCGCTGCCTGGGTCCTCCAGCATGGAGATGGGCGCTGCCTGGGTCCTCCAGCATGGAGATGGGCGCTGCCTGGGTCCTCCAGCATGGAGATGGGCGCTGCCTGGGTCCTCCAGCATGGAGATGGGCGCTGCCTGGGTCCTCCAGCATGGAGATGGGCGCTGCCTGGGTCCTCCAGCATGGAGATGGGCGCTGCCTGGGTCCTCCAGCATGGAGATGGGCGCTGCCTGGGTCCTCCAGCATGGAGATGGGCGCTGCCTGGGTCCTCCAGCATGGAGATGGGCGGTGCCTGGGTCCTCCAGCATGGAGATGGGCGGTGCCTGGGTCCTCCAGCATGGAGATGGGCGGTGCCTGGGTCCTCCAGCATGGAGATGGGCGGTGCCTGGGTCCTCCAGCATGGAGATGGGCGGTGCCTGGGTCCTCCAGCATGGAGATGGGCGGTGCCTGGGTCCTCCAGCATGGAGATGGGCGGTGCCTGGGTCCTCCAGCATGGAGATGGGCGGTGCCTGGGTCCTCCAGCATGGAGATGGGCGGTGCCTGGGTCCTCCAGCATGGAGATGGGCGGTGCCTGGGTCCTCCAGCATGGAGATGGGCGGTGCCTGGGTCCTCCAGCATGGAGATGGGCGGTGCCTGGGTCCTCCAGCATGGAGATGGGCGGTGCCTGGGTCCTCCAGCATGGAGATGGGCGGTGGCTGGGTCCTCCAGCATGGAGATGGGCGGTGGCTGGGTCCTCCAGCATGGAGATGGGCGGTGGCTGGGTCCTCCAGCATGGAGATGGGCGGTGGCTGGGTCCTCCAGCATGGAGATGGGCGGTGGCTGGGTCCTCCAGCATGGAGATGGGCGGTGGCTGGGTCCTCCAGCATGGAGATGGGCGGTGGCTGGGTCCTCCAGCATGGAGATGGGCGGTGGCTGGGTCCTCCAGCATGGAGATGGGCGGTGGCTGGGTCCTCCAGCATGGAGATGGGCGGTGGCTGGGTCCTCCAGCATGGAGATGGGCGGTGGCTGGGTCCTCCAGCATGGAGATGGGCGGTGGCTGGGTCCTCCAGCATGGAGATGGGCGGTGGCTGGGTCCTCCAGCATGGAGATGGGCGGTGGCTGGGTCCTCCAGCATGGAGATGGGCGGTGGCTGGGTCCTCCAGCATGGAGATGGGCGGTGGCTGGGTCCTCCAGCATGGAGATGGGCGGTGGCTGGGTCCTCCAGCATGGAGATGGGCGGTGGCTGGGTCCTCCAGCATGGAGATGGGCGGTGGCTGGGTCCTCCAGCATGGAGATGGGCGGTGGCTGGGTCCTCCAGCATGGAGATGGGCGGTGGCTGGGTCCTCCAGCATGGAGATGGGCGGTGGCTGGGTCCTCCAGCATGGAGATGGGCGGTGCCTGGGTCCTCCAGCATGGAGATGGGCGGTGCCTGGGTCCTCCAGCATGGAGATGGGCGGTGCCTGGGTCCTCCAGCATGGAGATGGGTGGTGGCTGGGTCCTCCAGCATGGAGATGGGTGGTGGCTGGGTCCTCCGGCATGGAGATGGGTGGTGCCTGGGTCCTCCAGCATGGAGATGGGTGGTGCCTGGGTCCTCCAGCATGGAGATGGGTGGTGCCTGGGTCCTCCAGCATGGAGATGGGTGGTGGCTGGGGCTTCCAGCATGGAGATGGGTGGTGGCTGGGTCCTCCAGCATGGAGATGGGCGGTGCCTGGGGCTTCCAGCATGGAGATGGGTGGTGGCTGGGGCTTCCAGCATGGAGATGGGTGGTGCCTGGGGCTTCCAGCATGGAGATGGGTGGTGGCTGGGGCTTCCAGCATGGAGATGGGCGGTGGCTGGGGCTTCCAGCATGGAGATGGGCGGTGGCTGGGGCTTCCGGCATGGAGATGGGCGGTGGCTGGGGCTTCCAGCATGGAGATGGGCGGTGGCTGGGGCTTCCAGCATGGAGATGGGCGGTGGCTGGGGCTTCCAGCATGGAGATGGGTGGTGGCTGGGGCTTCCAGCATGGAGATGGGTGGTGGCTGGGGCTTCCGGCATGGAGATGGGCGGTGGCTGGGGCTTCCAGCATGGAGATGGGCGGTGGCTGGGGCTTCCAGCATGGAGATGGGCGGTGGCTGGGGCTTCCAGCATGGAGATGGGTGGTGGCTGGGCTTCCAGCATGGAGATGGGCGGTGGCTGGGGCTTCCAGCATGGAGATGGGCGGTGGCTGGGGCTTCCAGCATGGAGATGGGCGGTGGCTGGGGCTTCCAGCATGGAGATGGGCGGTGGCTGGGGCTTCCAGCATGGAGATGGGCGGTGGCTGGGGCTTCCAGCATGGAGATGGGCGGTGGCTGGGGCTTCCAGCATGTAGATGGGCGGTGGCTGGGGCTTCCAGCATGGAGATGGGTGGTGGCTGGGTCCTCCAGCATGGAGATGGGTGGTGGCTGGGTCCTCCAGCATGGAGATGGGTGGTGGCTGGGTCCTCCAGCATGGAGATGGGTGGTGGCTGGGGCTTCCAGCATGGAGATGGGTGGTGGCTGGGGCTTCCAGCATGGAGATGGGCGGTGGCTGGGGCTTCCAGCATGGAGATGGGTGGTGGCTGGGGCTTCCAGCATGGAGATGGGCGGTGGCTGGGGCTTCCAGCATGGAGATGGGCGGTGGCTGGGTCCTCCAGCATGGAGATGGGCGGTGGCTGGGGCTTCCAGCATGGAGATGGGCGGTGGCTGGGTCCTCCAGCATGGAGATGGGTGGTGGCTGGGGCTTCCAGCATGGAGATGGGCGGTGGCTGGGTCTTCCAGCATGTAGATGGGCGGTGGCTGGGGCTTCCAGCATGGAGATGGGCGGTGGCTGGGGCTTCCAGCATGGAGATGGGCGGTGGCTGGGGCTTCCAGCATGGAGATGGGTGGTGGCTGGGGCTTCCAGCATGGAGATGGGTGGTGGCTGGGGCTTCCAGCATGGAGATGGGCGGTGGCTGGGGCTTCCAGCATGGAGATGGGCGGTGGCTGGGGCTTCCAGCATGGAGATGGGCGGTGGCTGGGTCCTCCAGCATGGAGATGGGCGGTGGCTGGGGCTTCCAGCATGGAGATGGGCGGTGGCTGGGTCCTCCAGCATGGAGATGGGTGGTGGCTGGGGCTTCCAGCATGGAGATGGGCGGTGGCTGGGTCTTCCAGCATGTAGATGGGCGGTGGCTGGGGCTTCCAGCATGGAGATGGGCGGTGGCTGGGGCTTCCAGCATGGAGATGGGCGGTGGCTGGGGCTTCCAGCATGGAGATGGGTGGTGGCTGGGGCTTCCAGCATGGAGATGGGTGGTGGCTGGGGCTTCCAGCATGGAGATGGGCGGTGGCTGGGGCTTCCAGCATGGAGATGGGCGGTGGCTGGGTCCTCCAGCATGGAGATGGGCGGTGCCTGGGGCTTCCAGCATGGAGATGGGCTCTGAGTTCTGTTCTTCTTTTGTATCAATATTTATTTTGTGTGATAAAATTCTAGTAATTACTTATATCATACAACGTTATTCCCAGACCCCCCCCATGGTGGTGGTGGTGGTGGTGGTGAGGGGGGGGGGGGGGTTGGGGTGTGACCCCCATCATGCAAGCAGTGGTGAGGGGGCCTCTCCATGCTGGGGGTGGTGAGGGGGGGGGGGTGGCCCCCAATGCTGGTGGTGGTGAGGGGGGGGGGGGCCCCTTTCCATGCTGGGGGTGGTGAGGGGGGGGGGTGGCCCCTTTCCATGCTGGGGGTGGTGAGGGGGGGGGGGTGGCCCCTTTCCATGCTGGGGGGTGGTGGAGGGGGGGGGGGGCCCCTTTCCATGCTGGGGGTGGTGAGGGGGGGGGGTGGCCCCCAATGCTGGTGGTGGTGAGGGGGGCCCCTTTCCATGCTGGTGGTGGTGAGGGGGGATGGGCTGTGGCCCCCGATACCTTTTGTCTGAGGTACGGCCATAATAATCAGACATGCGATTCCGCCCAGACTCATGAAGGCCGATAGCGATAATCTCCGACCAAGCTGCAAAACACAAAGTGACGAATCCTCAGCACAACAGACAGAGATCAGTTTCTGCAGGACACAGGGCGACCATGAGGGGGCAGGATGAGGCCCCCAGCACCTACCTCCTATGACTGATGAGATACATGCACAATGGATACGCTGGGACCTCTGCCAGGCCGGACAGCGCCAGGTTCAGGTAGACGTTCCCTCCCAGGTCTCCGGTGCTGAGCGTCAGCCCATAATACACGAGGCTGCAGACAAACCTGACAGGAGGGGCATGAAGAGCAGCTCCAGAGACCCCCACACACACAGACCCCCCCACACACACACACAGACCCCCCCACCGACACATCGACCCCCCCCACGACACATAGACCCCCCACACACACACACAGACCCCCCCACCGACACATAGACCCCCCCCCCCCACTGACACACAGACCCCCCCCCCCATTGACACACAGACCCCCCCCCCCACTGACACACAGACCCCCCCCCCACTGACACACAGACCTCCCCCCCCACTGACACACAGACCTCCCCCACCGACACACAGACCTCCCCCACCGACACACAGACCTCCCCCACCGACACACAGACCCCCCCACCAACACACAGACCCCCCCACCAACACACAGACTCCCCCCACCAACACACAGACCCCCCCCCACCAACAAACAGACCTCCCCCACCGACACACAGACCTCCCCCACCGACACACAGACCTCCCCCACCAACACACAGACCTCCCCCACCGACACACAGACCTCCCCACCGACACATAGACCCCCCCCCACTGACACACTGACCCCCCCCCACTGACACACCGACCCCCCCACTGACACACAGACCCCCCCACGGACACACAGACCTCCCCCACCGACACACAGACCTCCCCACCAACACATAGACCCCCCCCACACACACATCCCACCCCCATACAGCACCCCCACAACAAACCCTTCCCACACATAGACCCCCCCACCAACACACAGACCCCCCACCAACACACAGACCTCCCCCACCAACACACAGACCTCCCCCACCAACACACAGACCTCCCCCCACCAACACACAGACCTCCCCCACCAACACACAGACCTCCCCCACCAACACACAGACCTCCCCCACCAACACACAGACCTCCCCCCACCCAACACACAGACCTCCCCCACCAACACACAAACCTCCCCCACCAACACATAGACCTCCCCCACCAACACATAGACCCTCCCCACCAACACATAGACCCCCCCACCAACACATAGACCCCCCCACCAACACATAGACCCCCCCACCAACACACAGACCCCCCCCACCAACACACAGACCCCCCCACCAACACACAGACCCCCCCACCAACACACAGACCCCCCACCAACACCAGACCTCCCCACCAACACACAGACCCCCCCACCAACACACAGACCTCCCCCACCAACACATAGACCCCCCCACCAACACATAGACCCACCACACACACATCCCACCCCCATACAGCACCCCCACAACAAACCCTTCACACACACAGAAACCCCCCCCCCCCCTCCTGGTGCCACAGACAGGACTTACCAGGCCCACATCATGAGCAGTGTCCGGCGGCGCAGCACAGCACTGCTACATATGCTCCAGATACTGTCCTGGGGGGCTGCGCTCTTCTGCCGGGGGTCAGGGAGAAGGGTTTGGGTTTGGAGCAGTTCCAGCGTCCCATAAAGATCAGAGCGCCCTGAGCCTCGCGAAGGCGACCCTGAGCGTGAAGCCATCGGGGGGACTCCGGGATCCACCTGCCACAGAGAGAGCGTCTGTACACGGGAGACCAGGAGACCCCCTCCCACCAGGAGACCACTACACGAGACAGAGCCCCAAACCACCAGGAGACCACTACACGGGACAGAGCCCCACCCCACCAGGAGACCACTACACGAGACAGAACCCCAAACCACCAGGAGACCACTACACGGGACAGAACCCCACCCCACCAGGAGACCACTACACGAGACAGAACCCCACCCCACCAGGAGACCACTACACGGGACAGAACCCCACCCCACCAGGAGACCACTACACGAGACAGAACCCCACCCCACCAGGAGACCACTACACGAGACAGAGCCCTAAACCACCAGGGGACCACTACACGAGACAGAGCCCCAAACCACCAGAAGACCACTACACGAGACAGAGCCCCAAACCACCAGGAGACCGCTACACGGGACAGAGCCCCACACCACCAGGAGACCACTACACGAGACAGAACCCCAAACCACCAGGAGACCACTACACGGGACAGAACCCCACCCCACCAGGAGACCACTACACGAGACAGAACCCCAAACCACCAGGAGACCACTACACGGGACAGAACCCCACCCCACCAGAAGACCACTACACGGGACAGAACCCCACCCCACCAGGAGACCACTACACGGGACAGAACCCCACCCCACCAGAAGACCACTACACGAGACAGAACCCCACCCCACCAGGAGACCACTACACGGGACAGAACCCCACCCCACCAGAAGACCACTACACGAGACAGAACCCCACCCCACCAGGAGACCACTACACGAGACAGAGCCCCAAACCACCAGGAGACCACTACACGAGACAGAGCCCCAAAACACCAGAAGACCACTACACGAGACAGAGCCCCAAACCACCAGGAGACCACTACACGGGACAGAACCCCACCCCACCAGGAGACCACTACACGGGACAGAAACCCACCCCACCAGGAGACCACTACACGGGACAGAACCCCACCCCACCAGGAGACCACTACACGGGACAGAACCCCACCCCACCAGGAGACCACTACACGAGACAGAACCCCACCCCACCAGGAGACCACTACACGAGACAGAGCCCAAAACCACCAGGAGACCACTACACGGGACAGAACCCCACCCCCACCAGGAGACCACTACACGAGACAGAGCCCTAAACCACCAGGAGACCACTACACGGGACAGAACCCCACCCCACCAGGAGACCACTACACGGGACAGAACCCCACCCCACCAGGAGACCACTACACGAGACAGAACCCCACCAGGAGACCACTACACGAGACAGAGCCCCAAACCACCAGGAGACCACTACACGGGACAGAACCCCACCCCACCAGGAGACCACTACACGGGACAAAACCCCACCCCATCAGGAGACCACTACACGAGACAGAGCCCCAAACCACCAGGAGACCACTACACGGGACAGAACCCCACCCCACCAGGAGACCACTACACGGGAGACCAGGAGACCCCCTCCCACCAGTAGACCACTACACGAGAGAGCCCCAAACCACCAGGAGACCACTACACGGGATAGAGCCCCACCCCACCAGGAGACAACTACACGAGACAGAACCCCAAACCACCAGGAGACCACTACACGGGACAGAACCCCACCCCACCAGGAGACCACTACACGAGACAGAACCCCACCCCACCAGGAGACCACTACATGGGACAGAACCCCAACCCACCAGGAGACCACTACACGAGACAGAGCCCTAAACCACCAGGAGACCACTACACGGGACAGAACCCCACCCCACCAGGAGACCAATACACGGGACAGAACCCCACCCCACCAGGAGACCACTACACGGGACAGAACCCCACCCCACCAGGAGACCACTACACGGGACAGAACCCCACCCCACCAGGAGACCACTACACGAGACAGAACCCCACCCCACCAGAAGACCACTACACGAGACAGAACCCCACCCCACCAGGAGACCACTACACGAGACAGAACCCCAAACCACCAGGAGACCACTACACGAGACAGAGCCCTAAACCACCAGGAGACCACTACACGAGACAGAGCCCCAAACCACCAGGAGACAACTACACGGGAGACCCCCCCCCCCCCCCCCCCCGCCAGGAGACCACTACACGGGACAGAACCCCAAACCACCAGGAGACCACTACACGGGACAGAACCCCACCCCACCAGGAGACCACTACACGAGACAGAACCCCACCCCACCAGGAGACCACTACACGAGACAGAGCCCCAAACCACCAGGAGACCACTACACAAACAGAGCCCCAAACCACCAGGAGACCACTACACGGGACAGAACCCCACCCCACCAGGAGACCACTACACGAGACAGAGCCCCAAACCACCAGGAGACCACTACATGGGACAGAACCCCACCCCACCAGGAGACCACTACACGAGACAGAACCCCACCCCACCAGGAGACCACTACACGGGACAGAGCCCCAAAGCACCAGGAGACCACTACACGAGACAGAGCCCCAAACCACCAGGAGACCACTACACGGGACAGAACCCCACCCCACCAGGAGACCACTACACGGGACAGAACCCCACCCCACCAGGAGACCACTACACGGGACAGAACCCCACCCCACCAGGAGACCACTACACGGGACAGAACCCCACCCCACCAGGAGACCACTACACGGGACAGAACCCCACCCCACCAGGAGACCACTACACGAGACAGAGCCCCAAACCACCAGGAGACCACTACACGAGCCGGACCCCCCTCCCCCCCACCAGGAGACCACTACACGAGACAGAGCCCCAAACCACCAGGAGACCACTACACGGGACAGAACCCCACCCCACCAGGAGACCACTACACAAGACAGAACCCCTCCCCACCTTGAGACCACTACACGGGACAGAACCCCCCCCCCCCCCCACCAGGAGACAACTACACAGGACAGAGCCCCAAACCACCAGGAGACAACTACACGGGAGACACCCCCCCCCCCCATCAGGAGACAACTACACGGGACAGAGCCCCACCCCACCAGGAGACAACTACACGGGACTAAACCCCCCCCCCCCCCAGGATACAACTACACAGGACAGACACCCCCCCCCCTCCACCAGGAGACCACTACACGGAACAGAACCCCCCCCCCCACCAAGAGACAACTACACGGGACAGAACCCCCCCCACCAGGAGACCACTACACGGGACAGAACCCCCCCCCACCACCAGGAGACCACTACACGGGACAGAACCCCACCCCACCAGGAGACCACTACACGAGACAGAGCCTAAACCACCAGGAGACCACTACACGAGACAGAGCCCCAAACCACCAGGAGACCACTACACGAGCCAGAACCCCCCTCCCCCCCACCAGGAGACCACAACACGGGACAGAACCCCACCCCACCAGGAGACCACTACACGAGACAGAGCCCCAAACCACCAGGAGACCACTACACGGGACAGAACCCCACCCCACCAGGAGACCACTACACGAGACAGAACCCCTCCCCACCTTGAGACCACTACACGGGACAGAACCCCCCCCCCCCCACCAGGAGACAACTACACGGAACAGAACCCCCCCCCACCAGAAGACAACTACACGGGACAGAGCCCCAAACCACCAGGAGACCACTACACGAGACAGAACCCCTCCCCACCTTGAGACCACTACACGGGAGACGCCCCCCCCCCCCCCATCAGGAGACAACTACACGGGACAGAGCCCCACCCCACCAGGAGACAACTACACGGGACAGAACCCGCCCCCCCAGGATACAACTACACAGGACAGACCCCCCACCACCACCAGGAGACCACTACACGGAACAGAACCCCCCCCCCCACCAGGAGACAACTACACGGACAGAACCCCACCCCCACCAAGAGACCACTACACGGGACAGAACCCCACCCCACCAGGAGACAACTACACGGGACAGAACCCCACCACCACCACCACCACCAGAAGACAACTACACGGGACAGAACCCCACCCCACCAGGAGACCACTACACGGGACAGAACCCCCCCCACCAGGAGACCACTACACGGGACAGAACCCCCCCCACCACCACCACCAGGAGACCACTACACGGGACAGAACCCCACCCCACCAGGAGACCACTACACGAGACAGAGCCCCACCCCACCAGGAGACCACTACACGGGACAGAACCCCACCCCACCAGGAGACCACTACACGGGACAGAACCCACCCCACCAGGAGACAACTACACGGGACAGAACCCCAACCCACCAGGAGACCACTACACGAGACAGAGCCCTAAACCACCAGGAGACCACTACACGGGACAGAACCCAACCCCACCAGGAGACCACTACACGGGACAGAACCCCACCCCACCAGGAGACCACTACACGGGACAGAACCCCACCCCACCAGGAGACCACTACACGAGACAGAACCCCACCCCACCAGGAGACCACTACACGGGACAGAACCCCACCCCATCAGGAGACCACTACACGGGAGACCAGGAGACCCCCTCCCACCAGGAGACCACTACACGGGACAGAACCCCACACCACCAGGAGACCACTACACAGGACAGAACCCCACACCACAAGGAGACCACTACACGAGACAGAACCCCTCCCCACCTTGAGACCACTACACGGGACAGAACCCCCCCCCCCCCCACCAGGAGACAACTACACGGAACAGAACCCCCCCCCACCAGGATACAACTACACGGAACAGAACCCCCCCCCACCAGGATACAACTACACGGGACAGACACCCCCCCCCCCCACCAGGAGACAACTACACGGACAGAACCCCACCCCCACCAGGAGACCACTACACGGGACAGAACCCCACCCCACCAGGAGACCACTACACGGGACAGAGCCCCACCCCACCAGGAGACAACTACACGGGACAGAACCCCCCCCCCCCCCAGGATACAACTACACAGGACAGACCCCCCCACCAGGAGACCACTACACGGAACAGAACCCCCCCCCACCAGGAGACAACTACACAGGACAGACCCCCCCCCCCACCTGGAGACCACTCCACGGGACAGAACCCCCCCCCCACCACCACCACCAGGAGACCACTACACGGGACAGAACCCCCCCCACCAGGAGACCACTACACGGGACAGACCCCCCCCCCCCACCAGGAGACCACTACACGGGACAGAACCCCACCCCACCAGGAGACCACTACACGGGACAGAGCCCCACCCCACCAGGAGACAACTACACGGGACAGAACACCCCCCCCCCCAGGATACAACTACACAGGACAGACCCCCCACCAGGAGACCACTACACGGAACAGAACCCCCCCCACCAGGAGACAACTACACAGGACAGACCCCCCCCCCCCCACCTGGAGACCACTCCACGGGACAGAACCCCCCCCCCACCACCACCACCAGGAGACCACTACACGGGACAGAACCCCCCCCACCAGGAGACCACTACACGGGACAGAACCCCCCCCCCACCAGGAGACCACTACACGGGACAGAACCCCACCCCACCAGGAGACCACTACACGAGACAGAGCCCAAACCACCAGGAGACCACTACACGAGACAGAGCCCCAAACCACCAGGAGACCACTACACGAGCCAGAACCCCCCTCCCCCCCACCAGGAGACCACAACACGGGACAGAACCCCACCCCACCAGGAGACCACTACACGAAACAGAGCCCCAAACCACCAGGAGACCACTACACGGGACAGAACCCCACCCCACCAGGAGACCACTACATGAGACAGAACCCCTCCCCACCTTGAGACCACTACACGGGACAGAACCCCCCCCCCCACCAGGAGACAACTACACGGAACAGAACCCCCCCCCCCCCCCCCACCAGGTGACAACTACACGGGACAGAGCCCCAAACCACCAGGAGATAACTACACGGGAGACGACCCCCCCCCCCCCCCCATCAGGAGACAACTACACGGGACAGAGCCCCACCCCACCAGGAAACAACTACACGGGACAGAACCCCCCCCCCCCCCAGGATACAACTACACAGGACAGACCCCCCCCCCCCCACCAGGAGACCACTACACGGAACAGAAACCCCCCCCCCACCAGGAGACAACTACACGGACAGAACCCCACCCCCACCAGGAGACCACTACACGGGACAGAACCCCACCCCACCAGGAGACAACTACACGGGACAGAACCCCCCCCCCCCACCACCACCACCACCACCAGGAGACCACTACACGGGACAGAACCCCCCCCACCAGGAGACCACTACACGAAACAGAACCCCCCCACCCCCACCAGGAGACCACTACACGGGACAGAACAACCCCCCCCCCCCAGGATACAACTACACAGGACAGACCCCCCCACCAGGAGACCACTACACGGAACAGAACCCCCCCCCCCCCTACCAGGAGACAACTACACGGGACAGAAAACCCCCCCCCCCACCACCACCACCAGTAGACCACTACACGGGACAGAACCCCCCCCACCAGGAGACCACTACACGGAACAGAAACCCCCCCCCCCCACCAGGTGACAACTACACGGACAGAACCCCACCCCCACCAGGAGACCACTACACGGACAGAACCCCACCCCACCAGGAGACAACTACACGGGACAGAACCCCCCCCCACCACCACCACCACCACCAGGAGACCACTACACGGGACAGAACCCCCCCCACCAGGAGACCACTACACGGGACAGAACCCCCCCCCCCCACCACCAGGAGACCACTACACGGGACAGAACCCCCCCCCCCCAGGATACAACTACACAGGACAGATCCCCCCACCAGGAGACCACTACACTGAACAGAACCCCCCCCCCCCCCCCCACCAGGAGACAACTACACAGGACAGACCCCCCCCCCCCCCCACCTGGAGACCACTACACGGGACAGAACCCCCCCCCACCACCACCACCACCAGTAGACCACTACACGGGACAGAACCCCCCCCACCAGGAGACCACTACACGGGACAGAACCCCCCCCCCCCCACCAGGAGACCACTACACGGGACAGAACCCCACCCCACCAGGAGACCACTACACGAGACAGAGCCCAAACCACCAGGAGACCACTACACGAGACAGAACCCAACCCCACCAGGAGACCACTACACGAGTCAGAACCCCCCTCCCCCCCACCAGGAGACCACAACACGGGACAGAACCCCACCCCACCAGGAGACCACTACACGAGACAGAGCCCCAAACCACCAGGAGACCACTACACGGGACAGAACCCCACCCCACCAGGAGACCACTACACGGGACAGAACCCCTCCCCACCAGGAGACCACTACACGGGACAGAACCCCCCCCCCCCCCCCCACCAGGAGACAACTACACGGAACAGAACCCCCCCCCACCAGGAGACAACTACACGGGACAGAGCCCCAAACCACCAGGAGACAACTACACGGGAGACGCCCCCCCCCCATCAGGAGACAACTACACGGGACAGAGCCCCACCCCACCAGGAGACAACTACACAGGACAGAACCCCCCCCCCCCCCCAGGAAACAACTACACAGGACAGACCCCCTCCCCCACCAGGAGACCACTACACGGAACAGAACCCCCCCCCCACCAGGAGACAACTACACGGACAGAACCCCACCCCCACCAGGAGACCACTACACGGGACAGAACCCCACCCCACCAGGAGACAACTACACGGGACAGAACCCCCCCACCACCACCACCACCACCACCAGGAGACCACTACACGGGACAGAACCCCCCCCACCAGGAGACCACTACACGGGACAGAACCCCCCCCCCCCCACCAGGAGACCACTACACGGGACAGAACCCCACCCCACCAGGAGACCACTACACGGGACAGAACCCCACCCCACCAGGAGACCACTACACGAGCCAGAGCCCCAAACCACCAGGAGACAACTACACGGGACAGAACCCCAACCCACCAGGAGACCACTACACGAGACAGAGCCCTAAACCACCAGGAGACCACTACACGGGACAAAACCCCACCCCACCAAGAGACCACTACACGGGACAGAACCCCACCCCACCAGGAGACCACTACACAGGACAGAACCCCACCCCACCAGGAGACCACTACACGGGACAGAACCCCACCCCACCAGGAGACCACTACACGGGACAGAACCCCACCCCACCAGGAGACCACTACACGAGACAGAACCCCACCCCACCAGGAGACCACTACACGAGACAGAACCCCACCCCACCAGGAGACCACTACACGGGACAGAACCCCACACCACCAGGAGACCACTACACGGGACAGAACCCCACACCACCAGGAGACCACTACACGAGACAGAACCCCTCCCCACCTTGAGACCACTACACGGGACAGAACCCCTCCCCACCTTGAGACCACTACACGGGACAGAACCCCCCCCCCCCCCCCCCCGCCACCAGGAGACAACTACACGGGACAGAGCCCCAAACCACCAGGAGACAACTACACGGGAGACGCCCCCCCCCCCCCCCCCCCATCAGGAGACCACTACACGAGACAGAGCCCCCCCCCCCCAGGATACAACTACACAGGACAGACCCCCCCCCACCACCAGGAGACCACTACACGGAACAGAAACCCCCCCCCACCAGGAGACAACTACACGGACAGAACCCCATCCCACCAGGAGACCACTACACGGGACAGAACCCCACCCCACCAGGAGACAACTACACGGGACAGAACCCCACCACCACCACCACCACCAGGAGACAACTACATGGGACAGAACCCCACCCCACCAGGAGACCACTACACGGGACAGAACCCCCCCCACCAGGAGACCACTACACGGGACAGAACCCCCCCCCCCACCACCACCACCAGGAGACCACTACACGGGACAGAACCCCACCCCACCAGGAGACCACTACACGGGACAGAACCCCACCCCACCAGGAGACCACTACACGAGCCAGAGCCCCAAACCACCAGGAGACAACTACACGGGACAGAACCCCAACCCACCAGGAGACCACTACACGAGACAGAGCCCTAAACCACCAGGAGACCACTACACGGGACAGAACCCCACCCCACCAGGAGACCACTACACGGGACAGAACCCCACCCCACCAGGAGACCACTACACGGGACAGAACCCCACCCCACCAGGAGACCACTACACGAGAAAGAACCCCACCCCACCAGGAGACCACTACACGGGACAGAACCCCACCCCATCAGGAGACCACTACACGGGAGACCAGGAGACCCCCTCCCACCAGGAGACCACTACACGGGACAGAACCCCACACCACCAGGAGACCACTACACGGGACAGAACCCCACACCACCAGGAGACCACTACACGAGACAGAACCCCACACCACCAGGAGACCACTACACGGGACAGACCCCCCCCCCCCCCACCAGGAGACAACTACACGGAACAGAACCCCCCCCCACCAGGATACAACTACACGGGACAGACACCCCCCCCCCACCAGGAGACAACTACACGGACAGAACCCCACCCCCACCAGGAGACCACTACACGGGACAGAGCCCCAAACCATCAGGAGACAACTACACGGGACAGAGCCCCACCCCACCAGGAGACCACTACACAAGACAGAGCCCCACCCCACCAGGAGACAACTACACGGGACAGAACCCCCCCCCCCCAGGATACAACTACACAGGACAGACCCCCCCACCAGGAGACCACTACACGGAACAGACCCCCCCCCCCCACCAGGAGACAACTACACAGGACAGACCCCCCCCCCCCCCGTTTGGAGACCACTACACGGGACAGAACACCCCCCCCCACCACCACCACCACCAGGAGACCACTACACGGGACAGAACCCCCCCCCCCACCAGGAGACCACTACACGGGACAGAACCCCCCCCCCCACCAGGAGACCACTACACGGGACAGAACCCCACCCCACCAGGAGACCACTACACGAGACAGAGCCCAAACCACCAGGAGACCACTACACGAGACAGAGCCCCAAACCACTAGGAGACCACTACACGAGCAAGAACCCCCCTCCCCCCCACCAGGAGACCACAACACGGGACAGAACCCCACCCCACCAGGAGACCACTACACGAGACAGAGCCCCAAACCACCAGGAGACCACTACACGGGACAGAACCCCACCCCACCAGGAGACCACTACACGAGACAGAACCCCTCCCCACCTTGAGACCACTACACGGGACAGAACCCCCCCCCCCCACCAGGAGACAACTACACGGAACAGAACCCCCCCCCCCCCCACCAGGAGACAACTACACGGGACAGAGCCCCAAACCACCAGGAGACAACTACACGGGAGACGCCCCCCCCCCCATCAGGAGACAACTACACGGGACAGAGCCCCACCCCACCAGGAGACAACTACACGGGACAGAGCCCCACCCCATCAGGAGACAACTACACGGGACAGAGCCCCACCCCACCAGGAGACAACTACACAGGACAGACCCCCCCCCCCACCAGGAGACCACTACACGGAACAGAAACCCCCCCCCCAGCAGGAGACAACTACACGGACAGAACCCCACCCCCCACCAGGAGACCACTACACGGGACAGAACCCCACCCCACCAGGAGACAACTACACAGGACAGAACCCCCCCCCCACCACCACCACCACCAGGAGACCACTACACGGGACAGAACCCCCCCCACCAGGAGACCACTACACGGGACAGAACCCCCCCCCCACCAGGAGACCACTACACGGGACAGAACCCCACCCCACCAGGAGACCACTACACGAGACAGAGCCCCACCCCCACCAGGAGACCACTACACGGGACAGAACCCCACCCCACCAGGAGACCACTACACGGGACAGAACCCCACCCCACCAGGAGACCACTACACGAGCCAGAGCCCCAAACCACCAGGAGACAACTACACGGGACAGAACCCCAACCCACCAGGAGACCACTACACAGGACAGACCCCCCCCCCCCTCCACCAGGAGACCACTACACGAGACAGAGCCCTAAACCACCAGGAGACCACTACACGGGACAGAACCCCACCCCACCAGGAGACCACTACACGGGACAGAACCCCACCCCACCAGGAGACCACTACACGGGACAGAACCCCACCCCACCAGGAGACCACTACACGAGACAGAACCCCACCCCACCAGGAGACCACTACACGGGACAGAACCCCACACCACCAGGAGACCACTACACGGGACAGAACCCCACACCACCAGGAGACCACTACACGAGACAGAACCCCTCCCCACCTTGAGACCACTACACGGGACAGAACCCCCCCCCCCACCAGGAGACCACTACACGGAACAGAACCCCCCCCCCCTACCAGGAGACAACTACACGGGACAGAGCCCCAAACCACCAGGAGACAACTACACGAGACAGAACCCCTCCCCACCTTGAGACCACTACACGGGACAGAACCCCCCCCCCCCACCAGGAGACCACTACACGGAACAGAACCCCCCCCCCCTACCAGGAGACAACTACACGGGACAGAGCCCCAAACCACCAGGAGACAACTACACGGGAGACGCCCCCCCCCCCCCCCCATCAGGAGACAACTACACAGGACAGACCCCCCCCCCCCCACCAGGAGACCACTACACGGGACAGAACCATACCCCCCCCCCCCACCAGGAGACCACTACACGAGACAAAGCCCCACCCCACCAGGAGACCACTACACGGGACAGAACCCCACCCCACCAGGAGACCACTACACGAGACAAAGCCCCACCCCACCAGGAGACCACTACACGAGACAAAGCCCCACCCCACCAGGAGACCACTACACGGGACAGAACCCCACCCCACCAGGAGACCACTACACGGGACAGAACCCCACCCCACCAGGAGACCACTACACGGGACAGAACCCCACCCCACCAGGAGACCACTACACGGGACAGAGCCCCAAACCACCAGGAGACCACTACACGGGACAGAACCCCACCCAACAAGGAGACCACTACACGAGACAGAACCCCAAACCACCAGGAGACCACTACACGGGACAGAACCCCCCTCCCCCCCACCAGGAGACCACAACACGGGACAGAACCCCACCCCACCAGGAGACCACTACACGAGACAGAGCCCAAACCACCAGGAGACCACTACACGGGACAGAACCCCACCCCACCAGGAGACCACTACACGAGACAGAGCCCCAAACCACCAGGAGACAACTACACGGGACAGAACCCCACCCCACCAGGTTACAACTACACGGGAGACGCCCCCCCCCCCCCCATCAGGAGACAACTACACGGGACAGAGCCCCACCCCACCAGGAGACAACTACACGGGACACAACCCCCCCCCCCCAGGATACAACTACACGGACAGACACCCCCCCCCCCCCCCCACCAGGAGACCACTACACGGAACAGAAACCCCCCCCCCACCAGGAGACAACTACACGGACAGAACCCCACCCCCACCAGGAGACCACTACACGGGACAGAACCCCCCCCACCAGGAGACCACTACACGGGACAGAACCCCCCCCCCCCCACCACAGGAGACCACTACACGGGACAGAACCCCCCACCCCCCACCAGGAGACCACTACACGGGACAGAACCCCACCCCACCAGGAGACCACTACACGAGACAGAGCCCAAACCACCAGGAGACCACTACACGGGACAGAACCCCACCCCACCAGGAGACCACTACACGAGACAGAACCCCCCCCCCACCAGGAGACCACTACACGAGACAGAGCCCCCCCCCCACCAGGAGACCACTACACGGGACAGAGCCCAAACCACCAGGAGACCACTACACGAGACAGAGCCCCTCCCCACCTTGAGACCACTACACGAGACAGAACCCCACCCCACCAGGAGACCACTACACGAGACAGAGCCCCAAACCACCAGGAGACCACTACACGGGACAGAGCCCCCCCCCACCAGGAGACCACTACACGGGACAGAACCCCACCCCACCAGGAGACCACTACACGAGACAGAGCCCAAACCACCAGGAGACCACTACACGAGACAGAGCCCCCCCCACCACTACACAAGGAAGAACCCCCCCACCCCACCAGGAGACCCCCACATGGGCAGACCCTACTCACAGTGACAGCAAGAGGATGCTTAGTCCTTGTATGTTCACCACCAGCGCCAGGAGCCGCCACCCGCGCACAAAGTATCCGATGAGAGCGAACTGCGCGATTCCCAGTGCAAAGAACAGACTGCTGAGCGATCCTGGGGTCACAAGCATTGAGGGGGTCAGTGCTGCAAGCCAGAGAATCAGGGGAACAACAATACAAGGGGCCCAGGATGGCACGGACGCACGGGGGACTACGCTCCCGGCGCACGGGGGACTACGCTCCCGGCGCACGGGGGACTACGCTCCCGGCGCACGGGGGACTACGCTCCCGGCGCACGGGGACTACGCTCCCGGCGCAAGGGGGACTACGCTCCCGGCGCAAGGGGGACTACGCTCCCGGCGCAAGGGGGACTACGCTCCCGGCTCCCGACCCACGGGGGACTACGCTCCCGGCTCCCGACCCACGGGGGACTACGCTCCAGGCGCACGGGGGACTACGCTCCCGGCGCACGGGGGACTACGCTCCAGGCTCCCGACCCACGGGGGACTACGCTCCCGGCTCCCGACCCACGGGGGACTACGCTCCAGGCGCACGGGGGACTACGCTCCAGGCGCACGGGGGACTACGCTCCAGGCGCACGGGGGACTACGCTCCCGGCTCCCGACCCACGGGGGACTACGCTCCCGGCGCACGGAGGACTACGCTCCGGCGCACGGGGGACTACGCTCCCGGCTCCCGACCACGGGGGACTACGCTCCCCGGCTCCCGACCCACGGGGACTACGCTCCCGGATCCCGACCCACGGGGGACTACGCTCCCGGATCCGGCGCACGGGGGACTACGCTCCCGGATCCCGGCG